>NW_008751796.1:464294-484658 GCF_000715545.1 Opisthorchis viverrini
GTCGACCATTACACGCTTGATTGCGAAATTTGAGTCCACTGGATCTGTACTGAATCTTCCTGGCAAAGGGAGAAAGTCTCTGGGTGATGAAAGAGCACCCATTGTACAGAATGCTGTCGAGCAACTTCAGTCCCAGAGCACCATGGCATCTTCGTCAATAACTCAGGTGTCTCAGTTGACCGGCATTCCCCGCGTCAGCATGCATCGTATTATGAGACGCCATCTTCATCTCTACCCGTCTTATTCCACTTTATTACAAAAGATCGCGCAAGAAGACAAGGAGCAACGTGTCACGTTCACTAACTGGCTGCTGGACAATGAGGAAATCTTTCCAACATTTTATAGAGCGATGAAGCAAATTTTTTTGTGGATGGAATAATCAACAAGCACAATTGCGTGATATGGTTTCGTGAAGCTCCTCACGAGTACCTCACCCATAATCTCCATTCCCCTCATCTCTGTGTGTGGATGGGATTCTCCTCAAAGTGTCCTTCGTCCCTTTTTGTTTGATGTTACGGTTTCCGGCGAGTTACTTCCATATGTGCTGCAGACGCATGTTATCCGGCAACTCGAGCAGCACAAGAAGTCATCGACCGTCTTTCAACAAGATGGAGCTTTACTCCACTAGTCAAATCAAGTGAGGATTTACCCCCGAGAGCAATTTTCTGATGAGAGAGTCATTGCTCGTGAATTTCCAAACTTTTGGCCTGCAAGGTCAACCGGTCTCACACCTCTGGATTACTGGTTCTGGGGAATGATTGAGGCTCACGTATATCATAAAAATAAACCGAAGAATTTGGCGGAGTTAAGAGCAAGGATTGAAGAGGAGTGTGCGCGAGTGACACTTGAAGAAGTTAAACATGCCGTGTCTCACATCTCGAACCGCCTCCAACTTGTTATAGAAGAAAGGGGCGGTTTGTTCCAACACCTTTTGTAATGTCAGTTTATTTACAATAAACCTCCATAATGCATGTATTTTTACCTAACAATTAAAAAAATGTTTAGTTCAATGTTGAACTTTCATTATGGGTATTATTTTTTGCGTCTATTATAAGACGCCCTGTAGAAAGTTGTGGGCCAAGTTCGAACCTCGTTTGTCAGTTATCATTTTGTTGTCATTCATCTTTGTGCACATCTTACGGATGGGGCTGGAAAGGATTGGGTGAAATTTGGAAGAAGGATGCCGAATCTACAAAGGAAATGACCCACTGTAGTTGGGTGTTTCGTTTCGACCTCCAGTGCATTTTTTCTCTGAGACGTGTGTAGATTCTGAAGAGTTATTTTTCAGTCTGCAAAGCTCTACAAACGCTTTGAAAACATTTTCAATCAACTCATTATGCTGGACTTAATAACAGGTTATTAGACCACATTGGCCGGTTTTCTCGACAGACCCAATGGGCAATAAAAACTCTTCATTTCCAGACCGCTTTTCCATCAACATTGCAATTGATTGTGCATCGCTTGGGATTTTTTTTACAGTCCGGCGTTTGTCTCTGGGACATTCTGGTCGCAAGAACAGTGGACTGAGTTACGTCGGTAAGTTTCGACATTCAGTACCTGAAACGGCCTGGATTCAGACACAAGAGTCGTTGAGCTCTGTTGTTCACTGACTACTGTCGACCGACCCATGCGTTTTTTTCAAAAGCAAACCTTGGAGATAGACTTTGGTGTGTGAAATTTCAGGTTCGTGCGTAATAATATATTTAAAGCATCGCTGCCGCGCAGTACATAGTCAAACGCAACGGTTTTTTCAGACAAGATTTATGACTGCCATCCAAATGGACCACATAACAAGCTCACATAAGCACCTCACATCTTTTCTCCTAAATTACAATGCACCTTGTGGAATGTTCATTGCCTTTCTTCAAGACTAATCTGAGTCTGTTAGTTAGAACCCCATTCAAATGCATCCTTGCCTGTCTCAACAAAGATACTCGGTTATATCAAGGCAATTCAATCAAATCATCAACGGTGATTTTTCTCGGCATTTCGCGGATTTATTGGTTGATATTCGCCGCCTGACTTAATCCCAGCCAAAAGTGTTTTGTGCACTATACCACCGGTATAAACACCGGAGCATTAGAAACTCCCCGAATTCCGTGCGGAATTGCATCAAACTCACCCGAATGTCCTACATACAGAGGCTGCAATGCTGGCGCAAACGAAGGAGTGTTCGCTACGCACACGTAGAATCCAAAATCTTCCATCCTTTTCAGTCGAAGTGGATACCGGACCTTTTGAACGGCCGAATGGAGAATCTGTAAAACAGGTGAGTGAGCACAAGGAATTGGTTGATGCGTTAACAAGAGTGATTGGGGTTACGACTTTATTCAATTATACATTACTATGCTAGTGAACTGTACTGTGTTTTGGAATCGAAAACCAGGAAATTATCTGGTACGTTCCAGCGCTTGTGGATGGAACACCAGAGAATGCGTAAGAAAGCTCAAAGATCAGGGTTGCATTACGTATCAGAGGTATCCAGTTTTCAGTGTCAACCAGCTACAGTACCTCTTGTTTAAACAGAGTGCCTTGTAACTAGGGGGAGAATGGATAATTCAGTGGCACGCTTTGCTCACAGTGGAACTCGTGGCATCATTCTTTCACACTGAACCGGTAATGCGTCACTGTTACCATCACTGATGCCGTTATCCTCACCAAAATCGTGGAGAGTTTAATATGAGTGTTCATCACTGATGCGCAGATGTAAAACCATGGTTCTTTTAGATGCCTTATTGTTAGGAAACTAATGAAAGTTGATAATGGAGCGACCTAGTGCTTTCCTACCACAATCATTCGGAGATGCCTACACCTCCGGAACCTTATTCAGGCAGTCTGGGTAGGAACTGATAGCGCAACGAATATCCATCAGCAGTCACATAATGCAGCGTCTCCAACCACTCGAAATTGGATCTTACCGTGAAAGGTGAGTGGCACTGGGTTGCCTTATCGATGATGTGTCGGGCATACTAATCACATCGCTCAAGTGAGAACACTTTCGCCCGTTCAGACGTGAGGATTCAGATGCGTCCAACGTGCGCTGGTGGAATAGTGGTAACACGTTCGCCTCGCATGTCAGGTATCCGGAGTTCAAATCCCGGCACGGCCATTGGATATGCACTGCTGATGAGCTCTCACAAGAGCCTCTCCCCCCCTTAGTGTGGATTCACATGAGTAATTGCGCCGGGACAGGAGAACGACTGCTCAAAAGGAGAGTGATGTGAAACTGAAGTTTTCATACTCTCATAACTTCTACCCCAGGTCAAATATTGGCCACCTCTCTGCGTGCGCCTCTACGTCGAACGACACTGAGGAATGCGCAGTATAACGTCTAACCCCGGGGGGCCTTTTGCTGCGGGACTGAGGTCCCTGTTGCATAAGTGAAAATTCGTTTTCTAGTTGCCTCGTCGCAGATTCGTTGACGCCAGCCTACACGAGCTATGGTTCTGAGACGACGAACGTCCAAGAACTGAAGACACCTTCCTTCCGCGGCTTGCAGATACCACGTCCCTCAGCTATGAAACAAAATAGTCCTTACGGTTGCCTGATACACACATCCCATGAGATTCACATGTATTCCCAGAATACCAAAAAAACGTGCGAATATGCAACCGGTAGTTTACCAGGAGATTAAATCTACTTCCTAGCTGTCTCTGTTAGTCAACATAACTGAGTCGAAACGAAAGAGCTGGTAACAAGAGCAACGTTTATACCCGATTGTTCCAATGGAACCGATTAGATCTCAATTGCTGAGGTCCTTTGAATGAATCGGTTCGAATTGTACTGAATTCGCGAGCCGCACTCACCGACACACTAGTTTTGCGGCTTTTGTGCAGCAAACTCAGTTAAAGAATATCATAAATGAGAGGTTCAACTGGAATTTAGTTGAGTCCCCCGGTAAATCAAAATCGTTTGCGAGTAGACTGCTAGATTGACGGAAACTCAAAAGTTGAGTCTACCTACTGAGTACTTTGAAATCATTCGTCTGATGTCGACGAATTTCGAGCGACCTTCAATAAAAGCCTAAATATATATTTTGGTACTTAATTAAAGTTCATAAAAACTGTTATCGTAAGGCTTAAAAAGAAATTCCGGCTGCTCCCTCTATCTAGTTTTCAACCGGGCAGCTTATTTTAGGTAAACTGTTAACAACCGTGAAGTCAATTTTTTCGCTCTCTTAACTGCCATTTTGTATTTCGCAGCAATTCTTTTTTGATCGGATATGGGTGTATTCATGTAGGCATCATTCTGTGCTCAACGTTCAGTTTAATATGGGGATCAAAGTTCACTTAACAGTTTGACTAGAACTATACAAATTCGGTAATGTAATCCTCGTTTGTATTATTGTGCGCCTGGTTACCTCCACTTTGTGGTTATTTCTAATCTTCTCAGCTGTGAATGAAATGGGCAAAGGAGAGAGGAGGCAGAAACCCTTCCTTCTGTGTGAGGATGTTTGACCACCAAGGTTTAGTGAAAATGTCCAGATGTGGTCCCACTCATTTTTTGTTTTTTGTTGTGTTTGATACGTTGAGCGCTGATATAAGTGCATATAGTCTGAAGTTTTCCGCGCACAGTACGTCAGGTCGAATTGCTCTGATGTGGGCAGACGAACAGTCAAGTTGAAATCAACGGATGTAATTCGACCTCGCACAGCGTCGTTTGAATCCCAGGAAAAGGGGACAAAATCGGGACTTTGTCATCCGATTCGAAATAGCTGCGAAATCGATCTTGATAAACTATCTGTTTAGTCCGAGGTGACGAATTTCTGGCGGTTAACATACTTACTGTTAGCGGTTGTTAGAGTGAGCTGCGATCGGGTCGTGATTCGGTAAAACTTCCACCAGTTTAGTTATTATCAGCTCTTACATGACTACTGATGAACTAGTGGATATTTTGAAAAAAGAATTCGACAGCTGGTAGATGAATAAAACTTTCCCGCCTTATTAGAATTCCAGTGCTATGTGAAATCAATAGTTCGTGACTTTTTGAAAGCTGCACTCCATCAGTTCACCTTCATGAAGGCTTCTCTGCAAACAGTCATTACTTTTGTACACTACACTTGCTGTTCAATACGGGACACCCCACCTGAGTAGTTGTCACACTTCAGGACCGTTTTCCTGTTCCAAATAGCTCTGCATCGATAATCGATCTTGTGGTGGTCTCATGTTACACACGCAATCGATTGAAATCCATTAGGTTGTTTCTAGTCGACGCCTTCGTTTAATTTGGTTGACTGAACAGCAATTAATCGCATTCAGTTATCAGATATACCTTCGAATCCATCAATGAGTGTATGCATGACGGTTGTCCGAATTGTCCATTATTTCGACTGCTAAACCTCACAAAATAAGTAGTGCGGAACGCGAAAAAATCAAACCCTTCCTAGTTTAGGTTGATGGAAGGCCAAATCTAGGAGACTGTTTTTTGTCGATAATCATGTGATAAATGTTATCTCAGGTAACGGGACGAGTTTTAGGTCGCCTTTTGGTGACAAAAAACGGTCCATGTCAGGGCGGATCAAATTCGTTTTTTGTCGGAAGTGAGATGTTTTCTGGGGGAGAAACAGCTAGGCCATTCATTCACAAGTTTGTTTTTCGTCTCGGCATCAAACAGAATGCCGTATCACATAAGTAGAATTGCTTGTCTGCTCTCGTGTAGGTAAAAGGTGGGTGATAAAACAATTCGATATGAGTATTGGATAAGGGTCCGACTCTGCCCGCCTCTGTATCATCCAAGTCATGGAAAGGTGAGGCTAGAACCGAGAGAAAACACTCAGCATACTTGTGACTTGCTCGGATTTGATTGCTTAAAGGAAAATTATCCGGACGGCGGGTTTGCACGGCGGGTCGCGTCATACAACCCTCACTTTCTAAGCTAGATCGGCACATTTTAGATTTTTAGGGGTGCCCATTTTTCTGTAAGTTTAGCCAGTGCTACCAAGAACCATGGAAGGTCTAAAACGTCAGCACTAGTGCGGAGTTTGGACATTTGAAATGGTTTCATTGGTGGCGAGTGAACATTTGGTTTAGTGTTGGTTTAGTGTGTCGAAATATTTGTAGCTCGGTTGCATTTAACGGTTGTTTGTTCACCCAGTTTGACAATTAATCTGGCAAAGTTTCATTTATATAACTTCTGAAGAGTGCGTGTGATCTTATGACGTGATTGGTCATTTGGTGGCCTGCCTCATCCCTAGTTCACTGGTCCATTCAAGATTTATGTTACTTATTGCCCTGTTTCCTTTGATTTGGTTGGTTACCCCAATCACCTTTTACCGCCTTCTTTTACTTCTATTGGTCCGTTCGCAATCTGCTTTGGGTTGGGCTTTGGTCTTCCTAATACTGATTGGCTGCACGCATTTTAGTGACAGGTATCTCTGCGCCCCCTATTGGTCAGTTTGCAGCCTCAGATAAGACTATATAAATTTCTTCCAAAACGTTTGATTCCAATCAAACCTGATAACCTGGTCAGGTTAAGCCATTTGGGGCTATTGATTAGCATGTTGGAGCACGTGTGTCTCTGAGGGACAAAGAGTCCACGGAAAGCAGACTTTAATGTGACAACGTAGTGTTAAGCGATGTGTTTTCAAGTTTCTTGGAGCTGGAGCATTTTGGTTGCCTTTAGGCGTTACTGGCACCTTAGAGTGTGCAGAATGTGATCGGTCTACATAAGGCGGTTGATGTCAGTTCTTTGCCAGACTGGCGAAGAACGTCATGTGTTGAGCGAGTTTTCAACGGGCACTGGATCATTCATGCTTATGTGACCTTTCTGCAGCCCGGTGAGACCAGACTGGCAAAGATCGTCATGTGTTGAGCGAGTTTTCAACGGGCACTGGATCATTCATGCTTATGTGACCTTTCTGCAGCCCGGTGAACAGATTTTCCGGCTTTAGGGAGTTTTTTCGTAGCTTACATGGGTGTAAATTAACCTATCAAAATCACCTTGCTAATTTCTAGTTATAAACCGGTGGACCTTCACTGTTTCCGGTTGGGGGCATAACTTACTTCGCTGCCCTTTGACTTCACGGCGTTTGCCAGTGCGGATGGACTGATTTCGCGGGCACCGATGTACTGCGAATGTTTCGCATTCACATTTTGCCAGCGGCTCACGCTAGACTGATTGGTCGGCTCATCGTCCTCATCACTCAGCTCATTCAACATTGCCTGCCCACGAGGTCCAATCCGGTAGAGGGCTACGTGTGCCAGCGGGTTTGAGTCGACTGTACACTCCAGGTAGATTGTTTGGCCGGGTTTGGCCGGCCTTATGTTATCCAGACCTTGTTCGAAAGCAGGTCCATCTGTTTGAATAGTGGGGTGCAGAACAACGGGTGCGTGGAATAAAGCGCAATACACGTACTGTCTTCAAACAAGACAGACCGAAACACTTGACTCTATATTCTACGAATCACATTGGGCAAACATAGATTATTGATCGTTATATTAATACTATCACTTAGTCACCTGGGAGAAGCATTCCGGCACTTCAACCCAAGATTTCACACTGATACAAAACGAATACGGCGATGTCACTGCGCTTGGATTTTTTCGCCTGAGGTGTCGGAAAGCGAAGATTTCACAAACCTAACCTAGCACAGATCCTGATCTACTTATGTCGAGTTGCGTGATCGCAGTTAGAAACTGCGCTTATTGCAAGTAACAAATCAGGCGGCTCTTTAACAGTCGGTATTTCCGTTCCCATAAAATTGTCAAAACCATCAAAGTTTCCCATATTTATCAAATAGGTTTCATATAAAAAACATTTTCTGGCCAACAACTATTTTACAGTCTCGTGATCCTCATATCTTACGTAGATTACCAAAGTGCAATCCACACTGACAGACTGTCGTGAATCAAAGAGATAAATAAAAGAACGCAGGATGTGAGATAAAGACCATGAATTCATTCGTAAATTTTACTGAAATTATTTTAAACCATTTCAATATGGAAATCGCGGTTGTTAAACCAAAATATAACAACTCATCTTGACGTTCGTGGCGGCACTTGCTGATTTGATCTGATAGATTAGACAAATGAAAGCCACACATCCATCTTCGGTAAAACTGAACACGAAAATGGTACTATCCCAAACAGCTTTCCACAATTTTAGCGACCATAATCGAGGGATCGTTTTTTGTGCAAGTCCTTCCCCCTCCCAGAAAAAAAGACAAATGAAGTCGGTCATATCCGGACTTGATTAATTTTTCACGACCAACGTTCCGAAATAGCTTCCATTGTCCTACTGAGGACCGGAATTGATCATGCACGTTGTATAGAAAGATTTCACAATCTCAAGAATACCGTTGACTTGCGTGTGCTGATTGCGCAAATCACTCATGCCATTGTCATTCCCGTTTGCTACTTGTTACCAACCTGAATGGTCTCGTCATTGAGTGGAAGTAAACTGGTCTGTCCGCACACTCCACGTCCCACTTAGCGGTGCGCAACAGAGCCGAATTAAACGAGTTCTCAACAAAGAAGTACAAATCAAGTGGGGCATGACGATCTGCTAGCCACTTGCCTCGTAGGTAGATAGATGAAAGGACGATAAAGTGACACGTAAAAACAGGTCAGCATTGTTGTCGACGTTTAACGCGCAAAGAAATCCTGAAGTCTCTTTATGATCACAACATGGAGGGTCTGTTATTCCGTTGTGTTCGTTATTGTAAAAAAGGGCAAGGGGTTTGTCATTTCATCATCTACGGTCAGGGTGCGTCGCTATGAGGAAAGTCTGTATACACCGAATGACGGAGAAACACGGCCCGGCACCGAACGCCTTGTGAAGAAAGTTTCGACTCCGGGTTGATATCGGACCAACAAACTGCCCGGCCACCATCGAACAAATTATTGTTCCAACTCCGGGCTTCTTGGTCCGTTTTGATGGAATTTCGGATCTTGAAACACGCTGAGCCAGCTACTGTTGACTGTTAGGCTCCACTGGTCAATTCATATCGTATACTCAGAGGCTGCTACCCAATCCAGTATATTGGGCCGTGCGTTCATGAGTTATAAGACACTCATCACGCGCACCTTCCTACATGAAAACCAATTTCCAGCCTAGTTTATATAGTGAAATAAGGATTAGTATTTCGTACATCTACTGTGTTCTGGAGGCAGTAGTTCAATGGTCATTTTTCAGTTTTTTTGTACTAAGTACATGCCTTGGTGAGTCAGAGTTGCACTTCTCGTTTGTAGAACATTGTTTTGTTTGGGTAATGCCAAAGAAGCTTATCAAGATCCAATCTGGACGATTTCACAATAATCAATCTCCTGGAACAGCGCGCTTGTCAGAAATTGCAACGATCGAAAACGTTCCCATGTTATTCTGAAGTTCTGCAGAGTTTTGGGAGTCCACAAGCCATTAAACAAATGTCAGTTTTAATGACCATCACTTTTACTACCACCGTTTGTTTTCTGTCTAAGCCATAACATAAATCCACAAGTATATTTATAGCTATATATTTGTGTGGGGAATCTGACTGACGAAATGAACAAACTGTTACTAATAGTTGTGAAAGAACATGATTAGAGAGAACGAGCAAGCCTAACCCATCGAGGACAACATCAAAGCTGTGTAATTCCTAACTTGGTGAACAATTTTCTTCCACTATTTCATTTTTTTCAGCATCATATATACGTAAACTGAGTCTCGCACACCCCGTTCAGTTCATCGTGATAGAATAAATTACCGCCGAGTCCTCCTGGGGAGAACAGCTACTGCATCATCTTCCAGGCAGTCAACCTGGAGTAGTTCGAAGTACGGCTTACATTATACTGTGTAATTGATGTGGCGAGCAACCTTTGTGGTAAGTCATCTGTGGTGCGTAATTCTTGTTGCGGAAACGTAATTCATAATCTCGTGTTGGTGGGAATAACCCACTGTGTATTGGAACTCACTCGTCTAACATATATTTCGTAAACCATCAACCCGTAGCTGCTAGTGAACACCGTTCAGACTAGCCGTGGTCCGTCCAGGCTGAAATGTGCGCCATTCTTCCACCATCCACCCGTAGCTGCTAGTGAACATCGTTCAGACTGACTGTGGTCCGTCCAGGCTGAAATGTGCGCCATTCACGTACCAAGACAGAGGCATCCTCATGTTACACGTTCGTGAAAAGTCTTTTTCACCTCAACAGTTGACCAAGCGATTACCAACTACCATTCAAATAAGACAGCATCTTGCTGTCAAATCCTTCCTACCGCGATATGTTTGTCAGGTCAACTAAGCTAAATTTAACGCTTGCCTGCTTCTCAGAACAGATCGAACAAACCGTATCTGCAATTGAGTAATGCCAAAAAGACTAGATTAATTAGATTTGGAGTTTTGTGACTGAAAAATCACTATTCTGTCCTGGCGAAAACCCATGTCTGGATTCAATGAGCGCAGTCGCTCAATGCCAATATGCCCTTGTGGCAAGCAGTTCGTATTGGCTGACTGACGTGTTTCTTGAGAGATAACGTGAATGACATCTTGACGAGGTGTTCAAGTGCACCCGAAGAAATATACCGAGCATCGAAGCAGTTGGCGGACCTCGAAAAACGGCCTCCACACGTCCATTGAGAATCACGAGACCGTCGGAAGGAACAACCGCAACCCACGCTACTGAGTCATCATTCCGCTCGCCGTTGTTTGGTGTGCGGACGTTGACACTGCACTGTGCCGGTCAGTGACAGACCTGTGAACTTGTTGACGCTACGAACGTGAACAACTGAGGTTTGTTGTATACATTTGTTTACCCTTGTGTTAATAGTACCGTAGAATTATGAACCCAACTCTTCCCTTTGATATTCAGGATTGTCGAACCTACGCGCTACTCAAAATTCCTTATCGGGAATCTCAAAACCTGGTGTATATATACGTTGTAGGTGGTCGCGGGATATGTACAATTCGCGATCATATCACTGCAATTTAGAATAAGTTTGACGCCGGCCTGGTCCATATTCAAATGGACAAACTTGTTCATGCCTGTCAGTTCAACAAAACTGTCAGAATGCATCATACTCACATGATGTTATCA
This sequence comes from Opisthorchis viverrini, assembly GCF_000715545.1. NCBI lineage: Eukaryota > Metazoa > Platyhelminthes > Trematoda > Opisthorchiida > Opisthorchiidae > Opisthorchis > Opisthorchis viverrini. The sequence goes on from NW_008751796.1 coordinate 475,306, forward strand.
GTGTGCGTGTCTGTGGGTGGCTAGCTGCAAAATCTACCCTTAGCTTAGGCTGATCCCATCCTATACCGTAGATTCGGTGCGTGATCTTATTCCTACGTACAGATTTTATTTCAATTTAAGCGTTGAACGATTAGATTTATCATGAAAACAATTCATTTCAACCAGTTAACATCTAGTGTGAACGAAAACTCGATTGTTTACGTGATCTATTGAAGCAAATGATCGAACTTACAGAGAATATTTAGTTCCTTCTCCATCCTTTTCCACATGAGACGGTTGCTTGATGGCTCAGATGTTTTACTTCTGTGGATATCTTCCCCCGGCACCCCTACGCCAACCCAACATCGGATTCGACTTCGGTGCATGCTGCGATGGAGTTTGAGTTGAACAACACTCGGATCTTGCGGGACAGCATTCAGCAGTCGATCTCGAGATGTGATATCGTTTGTGTACTGGCTGACTGATGCCGACTTGTTACTGTGATCGTCTGAAACCTCAGCTGCTGGTGGATCCAAAATGGTCCAGCTAAAATTTCGTCCCGGGTGTTTCAGAACGAGAAACCATATGCGGGAAATAAATGGTGTGTAGGTTACCATCTTGAACCACTCAGCACTAAAAAATCAATATCTATCGCACCCATATGAAAGACAGACGGGAAGGTATCACACAATCTGTACAGTAGAATTTAGTGAGTAAGTCGAACTCCAGGAACTCCGAACACCATTTACTCCACTTGCAATGATGCATCTCCTTTGGAGGTTCTTTTGAAATGGAGGCACTTGGAACCTCCCCTGAAACTTGTGGGACAGTCTTCATTTATGCGGATCACAGGCAGGGCTTCTATCGTTTGCACACAGCAATAGGTTGCGGCCTCCGTAAATTACTGAATGAATCATCAAATAGGTCTAACTGAAGTTTCAGTCATGTTTGTATGATAATCTCCAGTTGAGTTTTCATCCTGTCAGTAGAAGCAATCAATACCTGGATTGCAGAGAAGCGCTCTTATTGGAAGTGATTGGCAGTGTCGAAGACACTTCAGGGACTGTTGAGTCCGTGACTGTCGAGTCAGCCTCGAGCAGCTGGGCAGCAGTGTGATTAACTCTCAATCAGCGAGGATATAGCACGTGCATATTGAATCAGTCAGCGAGGATATAGCACGTGCATATTGAATCACAGTACTCACCCTACGTAGTGAAGTAATGACTGCGTCATGGAGTGATGACTTCTCAGATGGAAATTCCACTCATCACGTGAAACTATTCTTCTCTGAGCCACTTATAGATTGATAGTAATGTGAAGAGCTTTGATAGTTGTGAACTGAGGTTTAATCCAGTCAGTGTAGGAATGCTTACAAAATCTTGCGGTGACATTTGACCGCTCTTTTCCTGATAACTGTTCCATCTGCCATCCTTTGACGCACAGTACTTATCGAAAAATGATAGACAAGCTCACGAGAAAAAAATCAAGTAAGTTATATATGTGGAACCCAGGGAAGCACAACAAAATCCGGTGTTGAAAGCTGTATTAGCGAGGCATCCAAAACATTCGACAAAGGGCGCTCCGGTCTAAAATCCCTTGGTAAAAACATGAGTTGTTGGTGAGGTGAGCTCATCCCAATTTAATTAGCGATTCAGGCAACGTTGCTCGAAATTTTAATCCATGTTCGCTCCAATGCCGGTCCTTATGTCGGAAAACACTCCCAGGCTAAAAACGATAGGCTGGCAAGTTTACAAGCCAGTTTACCTGAAACTGGACTGTTTTCTGTGAACAATCAACAGAAGCAGCTCATTAAAGGGGAAAATACCCACTATGCTACAATTAGTGATAAGGCCGTCACCCTGAACAAGTAGATATTTAGGCCTCTGAAGGCTACCATGGTTACCTCGGCTGAATAAATTGTAACCCGCTCTCAAAAACTCTCAGCACCACTGATTGGTCATATAATTGTTTTTGGAACTTTGGTAATGTGACCAGTCGGCTTTTAGGAATTATCTATTCGCGCTCCAACTCCAGGTAACCTCGAACGATGTTTCTATTGGATTACTCTAGTCTGTTTGTTATCCCTAGTGAATAGTGAATCGACTTCATGTCATGCTGAATGATGCCAGAAGCCTGACAGTTAGAGTAGGGCCGGTAGATTTGTCCAGTTGCGGGCTGTGGGTTCAAAAGCTTATCGCTTATAAGAAAGCCCTGGACTGGGGTAGTCGGCGTGATATCACTGGAAGCTAGAATTGCTTTGAAGCTTGAACGAGTGTTGACAGTTCATGATGTACGAAATCAAACGGGTGAACGAGGTGTTAATCTTAGAATAAGCTGCCAAATAATGACTAGATCGGTGGTGAGGGTGCATTCTCAATGACAAAGTTATTAAACATATTGATTCGTATTCCACTGCATCTGATAGTTAGCTTTAGAACGTAGTGGTGGCCCGGAGCGAGGATAGAAAATACAGAAAGCTATACGAGCAATAAACACGAAGACTAGGGTTGTGAAACACGCTAGATTCGCAGTTTGAGACCATGGATAGGTCCTGTGCCTGAAGGTGGCAAAAGTCAGCTCAACGTGGCAAGGCTATCTGGAGTCCCAAACTGGGTGTATCGATAGCTGAAGCATTCAGGAAAGCTTTTGCCTTCCCCGAATAATCGAAAAACCCATGTGATAAAACGTTCAAACAGTGAATGTCATTGAACAATCTTAAAAAATCCAACTCATGAAGGCATTGAAACAGATTCATCTAAGGTTCAGGGATGTCCGTCAAGAGAATGCTCAAAGCGGAAATGTGCGTATCTGCGGAATACGGTACGAATACATCTTCTACCCACTGCGGGAAAGAAATTTCTGTCTGTCTTCGTGCCACCTATTAGGTGATTTCATTAGTGGATTGAATACCAGCAACATTTTTTTTCAGAAACCGGCTTTATTCTGGTAACTTTCCAACTATCGGGGATTTGTGCATCGGTTAAACGCGACGGCTACTCGTTTTCAGCGAAATAAACTAGCTGAGGCCGATATGACGTTACCGTCTTCACTGAGTAAAAATGCTACCATACTAGCGAGTTATAAAAGTTTCTTCAATGAGTAAAAAACAACCGAATGCGTCTGTGTGTGGTATACTCATCAGAACGGGTCACTGAGGCCCGAAAACCAATAAAATATTAAACAGTACTAGAAAACTGCTGCAGCATTTTCTACACACATTCAAATTTTAATTTTAATTTTCATAAAGTCAACTGTTTCACTCTCGTGGTTGGTGCACGATAAGGACCTCATGGCGAGTGTTCGAAATTGGTGCGTGTAATTCAAATTCGGCCACTCGGCTATGGAATGTGCAGAGGGGAACATTCTTCCATGATTGTCACATGTCCTGGCTTGTAACTTATCGAGGTACACAAGTTTAACTAATAAGTGCGCTATCCACAATAGATAGATGCACCACGGTGGTGGGGGTATACCTTTAGTTGATATTTTTTCAAGAATTACGACATGCGCATCTGTCCGTCAGTACGCGTTGAACTGGTCTGTACATGGTTGACGTGCCTGTGGAACAGGTTCGCTCAGACTCGTGTCCGTATGCTGCACGAGTTCACGTACTTTTAGCCGTACTAAACAGATTAAATCCTCCCCGACCGGGTTGCTTATCTTGTAGCCTTGCCATTCGAGTTGAAACCAGTCATCTCCGATACGACTCGCTTTCTGCGACCACCAGGTTGTGGTCCCCACCAAGAAAATGTCAGATAACAACTGTAAAGCGTTTCGCGACGCCCGTGCATCGCATTTAGGTTTTTTGTCGGCTTCCCGTCAGTTGTTACTAGATACTGAGTCATTTTTTGGACAAAAATGGATACCCACCGATAGTTCTTCTACTTTCGCTCTTTTCGTGACTGACTGTTGCTTGAACATCTGCTCTGACCCGAGCGCGCATGAATTTAACCATTTTCGCAAATTGAATAATCGAAATGTATCAATACCACAGGTGTTTTATCTTTCGATTTCCTTTCTACACCACGATGTGGATATTCAGGTTTCGAAGACCTTTGCTAGATACGGGACCTGATGACTGGTGTGTCCAACTACCCTCAAGCCTTTGTTCACCCGTACCAATGTCGCACAAAGATGTAGCTGACTGGGAAAGTACGTATAAAAACGGTTTATTTGTAACACCCTTTCGGTGGCTGGTTGACATGTCACCCGAAGGAAGCACGAGGGCTGGGATACTACCAGGCTGTCCAAGCATATACAGGGGAAGGCAGAGGCCGGTTTCGAACCACGGACCTTCTGATGAGTGAACTTTCGTTCTTACTACTGAGTCATTTCGCCCAATCCTGTATGGCCCTTTGGTGAGCCCTTGCGTTAAGGGTTCACCTTACCCTGATACGTATGTATTTTAGTGAAATTTTCAATTATTCACGGTTTCAATGATGATTCGAACGTGTAGATAGCCTAGGACGGATGATCTTGAGGTTGAATCATGTTGGAAGATATCTTTTAGTCCCGGTAGACGAAGTTAAGTGCAGTTCCTGGTGGCTGTAAAGAACAAATTATGGATCACCACTTCAGCGACACTAGTCCGAATCCAATGTGATCCATCCGGTTTGCCTGCCGTTATCATCCTATTAATCTGTACTAACAGACCGGCCTGTGTTAGCGGAACTCATATAGACAGCCAGTTTAGTTAGTAGTTCTGTGTTGTGTCATTGTGAATCCAGAACAAACTGCAACCAAGAATACACCCAAGCATGCCATTTACCGGTCAGTCTGCTGCAGCGCGAATAAGCGAGGCTTATCCTGTAGTGCTACCGGTGATAGCGAGCCTTCCCCGCGTCCCTGTCAGGATCATTCTTCTTGTTCGGGGGCTCGTGGCATCAGGTATGAGCATTTAAGAATTTTCAAATTTTTTTGGGCTAAGAACAAGCTTATCGTTGGTACGTCACACCAAACCTCCTACCTTGAAATCTAAACATATTAAAGGATGCGGGAGCTGGCGGATTTAGGCTTTAAGACTGAAACAATAGTGTGCCGATATTGCCATGCCGATTGTAAGGGTTGGAGAGATCATTGTTGTTAAGAATATTGGACCTTGTTGAAAACAAACTGGCCTTGCAGATCCGTCTGCGGGTGTCAGTTGCCAGCAAAATGAATTTCAATAAAGAAATCTTCCATCTGTAGCACGCTTTTGGTGTCTAGCTACCATGCCACATGAAAGAGACACGAGGGCTTGGCTACTGTCAGGTCGACCAAGCTTAGACAGGGGGATTCGAGAGGCAGAGACCGGGTTCGAACCACGGACCTTCTAGTCAGTAAATTCGCACTCTAACCACTTGGTCCATCTCGCTCCCTCCCATCACGCCCCAGTAAAATGTGAGTTGGTTCCAAGATGTCAAACGAAAAACTAATGTGTTTGCACAAACCCCAAATCTAATGGAAAATAGCGCTGGGTATTACCACTTTCTTGTCAGTAGTATGAATGTATTTGCACCCAATTTTGAATTGCCTCGGCCAATGCACATTCAACATTGACTTAAACTGACCAAACAAATCAAAAAGCCGGTTTTGCGGCTCAGAAAGGTTTGTGGTCCGCAATTTTTTTCTGCGATACCAACACTCTCGAAAACTTGACGTCACCCGGTGTCGATTGATTGAAGGGACAGGAGAATTAATCAGACAGGCTACCTCTCGTTGTCTCTGTTGGAGTTGGTTGAGAATGTGGAGAGTGCGTGTTATGGACACCTTTTTTCAGCAAGTGAATTCTCACCCAGTCCAGACATCATCACATTTCGCATGACATTGACAAATTAGCCTGTCTATCCGAGTTGAATCCATCCATCTCTACCCCCGTACATTGGTATGCTGTGTTCGACGTTTCCAAAAGCGTCTCTAGCTCTTTGGAAAATTACCAGATTTAATAAATTAAAATGTGTTGTTTTAGACCGATCAACTGGAAAACTCATGACAATTGGGTTACAGTGACTTTGACTTGTTACCGATTGATAACTTGTTCTTAAAACTTCATTTAATTATTTATTGATAGGGACCAAAATTACACAAATCTCGCGGAGAACCTTGGGACTAAGTGATATCACTTTAGTTTGATATACGGGGCTTGAAATCTGTCAGAGTCTGATGTTACACGAGAAACATATCTGTGGACTAAATTCACCCGTGACGATATTACCAGCCCCGATATCTGTGGTAAAATAACCTGAAATTCTTAACTGACTGCCTTGTATCGTTTATTTTGGAGTGTCAAAAGTTGACCTTCATTTTATTTTCGTAATAGTTTTTTCTACTGTGGCATTACAAATGGAAGCTCACATTTACGGGACAGTCTTGTTTGGTTTACATACACTTTGGAAAAAAAATAAGAAAAAAACAACCAACAGCGAAACCTGATTACCAAAAATAAGTTTTGTTTCAGAGGGAATACAGAAATAATTCGTTGTCTTTTGCGACGCTAAACCAGACTACATCAAACAACACGTTGTTCTTTTCCGAAGGTGTTGCACTGAATTGCGCTCCAAAGTCTGTGGGAGCTGTATCCGCTTTTTTTCCGTAAATCACAGGTCGATTTAAAATAGACAGTAATATTGGGGGATTGATTGATTTGATTGGAATTCGGTCTTTTGGTTCAAGTCACTCGGAATTTCAACCTTCAGTAGCTACATGAATTTCCTCAGGACTTTCTGAGATGCGCACTGCTAATGTTTACGACAAGAATGATACAGCTGTACGTTGGATCAGCACAGAACGAAATCATGACACGACTAGGTTCATCCTGTAATTAGCAAGACCTTTTATAAGACAAAATTGGTTTCCCCTCGATGATATTTATCCCGGAGATTCCAAAGTGTTCTCTTTGCGAAGTGTCCCCTGGGATCAAAGTGAGAAGAGGGTGACCGTGGGTAACCGCTTGGCAAGTCCTAGCCACTTCAATATGGAAAATTCACTTTTATCTGGTGTTTTTTTTACAACTTTGAAGTGTTTATTACGTCTGAAGTGTGTGCTGTCTTGCATATCTGTGATTTACTTACGCCAGCGAAATGTGTGCACATAACGTAGGCCACTAAAAAGTGCAATATATTCCATCCCCCTAAATCTTATCCTTTGTTGAGATTCTTCACCTGATGCAGGTTCTTTGAAGAAAAGATGGTTCACTGTCGCTTCCTTCATCGACCTGCGGTTTAGTCCCTAAAACAACATGGTTATTACTGCGGGAACAAAGTCAATATGAGTTCAGGGGCCGAAAAAAAACACTCGAGTAATTATTGAAACAAACGTATTAGAATGTACACGGTGCCACGCAATGCTGTCAGCTGAAAAACCTTCACGAGTGGAGTATCACGTTGCACGACAAAATGTTGCATTTTGTTGCGTATGTGCTCAAACCAAAAACCTACCTAATCTACGTTCATATTTTTGCGGCTCATCAAATTTCATTGTCCTCTGAAGCAATCATACCTCTGGCGGCAAAGTCTGATGGACTAATTTCTCCGCATCGCCGAGACCCCGGGGAGGCCTAAATAAGGCTTATAAGTTTGGACTAGTACTCTCAATCCAGTTGCCCGATTGCTTTAGTGCGTCAGCGGCACGCCATAACGTTCGAAAATTCAATTCCATTGTGCAAATACTAAGCACTCATGTACACCTGGTCGATGCCAGATACATCCAGAAAAGTATTTTGACTTTTTCAGCTTGTGCGCCTGCTGTATTTGACCTAACATTGTGTCTTATCTGAACGATTACAATCACACTGGAAAAAATCGATCAGGGCCCTGGGTCACGAATGCTTTGCCGTCGAGTGGTCATCCTTCGAGACAGTACCTGAGAACTACCGACCCCTGAGAGTAGACAAGTAGATCTTTTTGATCTGGTGAGATTGTCTTACTTAATAAATAATCGCTTGGGTAAGTATCGATCACATTGTAAACTTTCCCAGGTTAACGACAGCTTTCGAATGTCAGGTAAGCCTGCGCACTTGCCCTTGTCAGCCGGTCATGGTCACATAATTCGGGACATCCTAAAGTTTCCGTTACCTGGCGACAAAATTGGTTCGCCAAACAGAGAGTGAGTATTGTTCACAGAAATATGAAATCACACCGCGATGCTACCGAATTTTTTTGTGGATAGAAAGAAAGTAAACACATAACCAGCCAACTAAAGGTGCAGGCAGTGAATGATTGACCGCAAAAGTAGCATTTTTTTTCGAGAAATACACTCATTTGCAAATAAGTTTGGTTTTCACGAGAGTCTAAAACTGAATGTGCTGCACACAGGCCGCCTCATGATTCAGCTGGCACGATATTCGAGATATCGCAGTATATTTTCACAAAGGAAACTACTCACAAGATTGTTGAAAACTCCCCGACAGCCCACGACGACCGGTTTCGCCCTTCTTGGGGCTCAGCATAAAAGAAAGATTCAGTTGAGTCTCTCGTGAAAACCAAATCGATTTGCAAATGAGTGTATTTCTCGAAGACACTCCAATTTGAGTTGAAGCAGGACATAAGGTTGACGGGAACTCGGGGACCGCGCCTACCTGATGAGCCCCAAGAAGGGCGAAACAGGCCGTGGGCTGTTGAAGAGTTTTCAGCTACCTTGTGACTAGTTTCCTGTATGAAAATATACTTCGATATCTCGAATATCGTGCCAGCTGAATCATGAGGCGGCCTGTGTGCAGCACATTTAGCTGGAGAACATCATAAACGAGAGATCCTGTTGAGTCCCTCGTGAAGTCCAAATTGATTTGCAAGTGAGTATATCTCTCGAGAGTATATTTGACTTTTCAAGTTGTATTAAATTAAATTAAATTATTAAATTAAACTATTTAATTAAATCCCACCAGCTGAAAGGGCTAAATGAGCGACAAGCAATTCTTTCCCGCAATAAGGTGCAAACTAATTATTGATCGCTTTTGAATAAATCTCCACTTTATTCGCTGCGGCCAGGGAACTTCAAAAAATCCGGTCTATTTTAAAAGTCTTGCATGTCATCCGTAATGTCACCGCCACCAAAACTTCATACTAAAAGAGGAGCTACTCGTGACGCCTGCAATCGCCTTTTAAAATAAGTGCTCCGAAAACCGGTTAACCAAAACTCGGGGTCACATGCATCGTACAGCCAATTTACTCTGGCTATTTAAGCGAGTTTTATTCGGCCCTGGAAGGTTGACTTTCGTCGACAGATTTTTGCTGCCTGAATAGAACCAACTAAGTACGAATTCCAGTGACGCAAATAATTTGACCACTAGAGTCCTTGGTCGAACCAAACGGTCTCGCATAGGTTCCGTCCTCCGACCAAGAAGAAATCGATACAATTGCAAGGTTATTTCGAAGTAATGAATTTTTCTACCAGAGAAG
>NW_008751796.1:484693-490123 GCF_000715545.1 Opisthorchis viverrini
TGGATAGCAGCACTGTCCGATGTTCCTAAAGGATTTCAGAGCTTCATAGCCTCTGATGAATCAAGACTTTGGTCAAGTACCTCCTTTAGGTGAATGGATCAGTTCGGGTCTTAGACGACCTTGCGCTCACAGTGTTCAACCTAAAGCCAATATCCTGCAGTTTATCTATACTGGTGAACCAGGTGCTTCCTAGTCAGCTTCTTTGGTCGTTAGACACAAAATCTGATGATGTCAAGTATCTATGATCCTCTGTCGCTATAAAAATTACAATGATGGCCACCTCAAGCCTTTTATCTGGTCTCCAAATCTATGAGTAGGCATCTGCAGTCAACGACAAGACAAGGACCAGTATCTTTATTGACCGACTAACCTGTAACCACGTGACTTTACCCGGGGGATATGGTGATTATACACAAGTTTTTTTTAATTAATAAGGAAATGCTAATCATGATCCGGTGCGCTAGTCTGTCAGTTTTCATTTTCTGACCGCTGGGGTGAAAGGAGCTCATGTCTCCTTATTTCCATTCTTGTCTCCATTCGAAGATCAGTCAATCACCCGGCTTGAAAAATTTTGAAAGAACCCGGTTGGCAACTTCTAAGACAGGGTGATTTGAGTTTCCGCTTCCACGGAGATGCATGCCATAGGGGAGATTAGTTTTTTTACGCTTGGAAGCTTTGGTTATTAAAAATATATTGTCAGGAAATTTTGATCGACGATGTCAAACTTTGTGGTGAGGTAAGCGAAACACAGCTCATCGGAATACATCCATGTGGCAAACAAACAGACTGAAGTATAGTACGGTAACAAAAATGTACCCGAATAGGCTAAGGTAAACCATGGGACAGATGTATACGGAGGTTTGTTTACCTGTAAACTGGCGACGGGGGATTGGTGGTCGCTATGCACTGGACTTGGGCGGTCGTGCCTTCTCGCATCTCTTCCGTTTGGCTGCCATGTTAGCCTGTAACGTCGATTCGCTCCACATCTGTCACAAATACAAGTGTCACAAGAAAATGTCTACAGTCATGGTTCATAAAACCAAACCAAACCAAGTGACAGACTTGATCGTATATAGTTGCAACATGGTTTTATGCCAAAATATGGATGGAAATTGAGACCTTCTCATTTTCACCTTCTAACCGAAAGAAGCTGTTTGAAATTTCTGATAGCTGTGAACACGAGTAGCAGGTTCGGACAGTCTGTGTTCCCTTATGTAAAAGCCTTAATTGACCCTGTGAGCAGCTTTGTTTCGGGAAACTCTACAATCAATTTGCATCGGTTTCCGAAAAAAATGCTATTCAGACAAACTATTATTATATGAGAATCGTTATAACGTAACAACCTACAGTGCTGTCATTTGAATTACCCTTGTGTTTCGAACATGTAATACGACAGGCCTAAATGAACTCCACTCAACGCAGGTAGCGTCAAAACATAAAGCAGCTATAGTATGAAGCATGGAGCATTCCTGAGAACTCGCCACTTGAGGTGCTAAATTCAGCTTTTTGTAAGGTTACGACTCTTGCTTAGGAAGCAAATGGTAGTTTTGTGCGTGTGGAGATTTCGTCCTGTAAGTGAAGCCAATCTATGCTGAAAAGCCGACAAGCACTGTACAGCTGTTTCATCCTTATTGGGAATCATCAGCAGTGCACATCTCACAAAACTCTGAAGAGTCCCGAACCCGCGACCTCCCGGCTAGTAGTTTGAACACTTAACCGTTGGGCCACGAGTGGCTGATCAGCAGTGTGATTAACTCGCACTTAGACAGAATATAGCGCCGCTCATTCTTCAATCAAGGGATCCACATCACGTAGTCACATGTGTTGACTGGCTCCTCGAGCAACGACTTCTATTATCTATAAGTAGCTGAGTGGAAGAATAACCTTCGTTCGATGAGTGAAACTTCCTCTTAGAAGTCGTTAGTTAGTTTGCTTTTCATATACAGATTAGTGAACAGATAGAGACTTTAGCGAAATACACTCATTTAAAAACAAATTTGGTTTCGCGAGAGACTCACTAGAAAACCCAGGCAACTAGATGTGCTGTACCAGACCACCTCGTGTTTCAGTTGGCACGATATTCGAGATGTCGAGATATACATCATAAACGAGAGATTCAGCCGGGTTCCAGGTGAGTCTCTCGCAAAGCCAAATTTGTTTGCAAATGCGTGTATTTCGCTAATTTCGTGCAATTTCAGTTCTAGTGGAACCTAAGATTGACGGAAACTCAATGACTGCGCCTACCTGAGGAGCCTCAAAAAGGATGAAACCGGTCGTGTGCTGTCGAAGAGTTTTCGGCAACCTCATGAGTAGTGTATTACGTATATGCGAGTTGTAGACTTGTCCAATAATGTTCGGAGTTCATATATCTTTTTACCTTTTTCCTCACTTCACTACTGGAAGAAGTCCAATTCCTATCACTGCGTTCCACCGTACTACCTTAAAAACTGAAAACAGCTTCCCGAAACAAGTGCTGGGAGGCTATACCAAAGATCACTCAGGATATGGTGAGAGGCCTAAGTTCTAGTCAAAATTTATTGCTTTTGTGAAGAGCTTTTGAGTTGAAATACCGAGTTCATCCTGCAATTTATGCCAAGCTATTTTGAAGAGCTGAGAAACACGGTTTCTTCCGTATTGGGAATCGTTAACCGTGCACAGCCGACAAATTTCAGAGAATTTCGAACCCGGGACCTCCGGTCAGTGCTTCAAAACTTGGCCGTTCCGTCTTGAGCTGCTTAACAGCAGTGCGGGCAGATCCCACCTTGACGGGATCCTTCTGGCGATCACAGAAACCACACCACCTAGTTTGTGTGCAAAATAGTCACATTGGTGATCGGCTCGTGGCCGAATAGCTAACTGTTCAACTACTGGTGGGAAGGTCCCAGGTTCAAAACTCTTTGACTTCTGCCAGATGCATATTGCTGGTGATATCCTATTAAAACGAGACAGATTTGTAGTAGCTGTCAGGTTTGAGCATGGAATACCTTCATTTATAGGCAAAAATCTCCACGATTACTCAATCGTAATTGGAGCCAAACGCGTGCAGAACGTCATGTGATAACCGTGCCTTCATTCGATAATCTTTAAATCAGTAGAGTCGATCATCAACAGACGCAATTATTAATTCAAATGTGGCCAAACCTACAGTTTGTTAGTCTAACCAAGTGAATGACATGTTGATTTTTTTTTCGGAAAAACTGTAGTCAATCTCAAAATTTCAGTCGGATGAGGCTCTTGTTACTGGCCACGCGATCTTTGGCGACAAGCTAACCTACAGAAGTATACAACCTGTTTCGCAAGACCGAAATTCCGCGTCAATCAGGTGCGATTCGGTGAAGCTTTGAACCTTGAAGATGGATTTCCACTTTTCCAATTATACTTTAGTTTAGCAGGAATAATAAGGTAATCTTCGAGGTGAATCCTCGTCGTTCGATGAGTCGGGCACACCAATCACATCGCTCAAGTGTGAACACGTCCTCCTGTTCAGACGTGATAATTCAGATGCGTCCAACGTGCGTTGGTGGAGTAGTGGTCACACGCTCGCCTCGCATGTCAGATGTCCGGGGTTCAAATCCCGGCACGGTCATTGGATATACACTGCTGATCATCTCTAAAAGAGGGAAACTCGAGTCCAGTGCTTCCCTTTGGTGTGGACTCACCGGAATAATTACGCCAGAACAGGAACACGGTTGTTCAAACGAGAGTGGTGTGGCTATGAACGAATCCTCAGTAGTAACGACGAGTAAATCTTCGGAATGTCAACACAAGCTTGGAACTTATTAAACCCTCTTTGGGGTCTTTTTGATTCATCTGAAGATAACAATATCGAAAGTAAATTCAAAGGAAGCTTGAGGAGTCTTCAGACGCACTTGGTCTTTGTAACTCGGATACTTTTGCACACCTTTGGGCCACTTGACAATTGTAATCCAATTCGATGAATCCGTACTGTCGAGTTCAAATGTGAGGAACGCTCAAAATTGGGCAGTGACATGTGGTGTACATCTCCTTGGACTGCCATCAGGTGTAAAGACTGTCTGCACCGCAAAAAACCATCTGCCAAATTGTTCTTTCAAATGACTTAATGAAATTATATAGTGAATTTAGTCGACTGGCTCTCCTCTTACGTTGGTTAATCTACACAAGCGGTTAGCCCTCGTCTCTCACAAACGAAGATTTGGTTGGTAAATTGATGAGACTTTACCAGGTTTTTCAACTTTCTCATAATAACGATTCCTCATGATTTGTAACACAACCACAGCATATAAAACAATGAACGTTAGCTGGCTTGTTTCCCCAAAAGTCCTAGAGATTTTCTGTCAAAAACCGTACGAAATACGAAGAGATCAAAGTTCCTCAGCTGGCACATAGCCCCGAATCATGTGTACAATGTGAGGTTTGCACCGGGACACTTTTTTAAACTAATTGGTACACAATTGAATGGAGTACACGTTGGTACATTTGGTGACCTTAGGGAATGTGCAATCGGGTGTCGAGAATCTGGCCACACCAGTCGTTGCGTCCGACAATTTTTGCTGTCTTGGAGATCACGTTCACCTTATCCATGAATAACCGTATCAACCAAATGATTCGAGAGGTGAAAGTACTTCGTTTCATGTGGATGAACATCTTTCGAGTTCCGCATAAGAGGAGTTACCAGGCATATTGAAGAGAAATCAAATGCAAGAATGTACTTATCCAGCTGACCTTGAGTCACAAAATGGAACCAAATGAGATAAACTTACACATAGGCTCGATAACTGCGGATACGGTTGGTAAAACAGCCGACCGGAATTCATCGGTGTTGTCAATTTTGCATTCCAGATGTTTCTGCTGATGTCGACGTTGAACAAGCAGCTGCAGTACACTCAGCGTTGCCCGTCTGTGGATGAAAAGAATTGATGAATTTTCTGATCACAGAAAATGTCACGTGTCAACTTCGGATGACTCATCGGGTAGGACAGAAGGCAGCACATTTCGCGGTAAATATACTTTTTTCCCGAACAACTGAGTTCAATTCAATTGGATGATCAAACAGGTCTGTGCCTGACTAAGTCAGTTTTTACTTTGAAACTGAGTATCAGTGTGTGTACCCAAATGCGAGAGCGGATATGCTTATCGGTGTTCCCATAATAAACACAACTGAATAGGGCACCAGATAAGACTAATTTCCTCATGAACGGTCTTGGTGACAACTTAGTCGTCAATAAATAGGCCAGTGATAAACAAATATGGACAACTTTGAAAGTAACGCAGAATTGAGTCACGCAAATGTTAGATGGAGTGTGACGCAAGCCTAACCTAACATTCTGGTAACAGTATTCTCAGCGTCATCTCCAGGACAACCATCATCATCATCATCATCATCATCATCATCATCATCATCATCATCATCATCATCATCATCATCATCATCATCATCATCATCATCAT
>NW_008751796.1:494948-509422 GCF_000715545.1 Opisthorchis viverrini
CGCTCGCCGCGCATGTCAGATGTCCGGGGTTCAAATCCCGGCACGGTCATTGGATATACACTGCTGATCATCTCTAAAAGAGGGAAACTCCAGTCCAGTGCTTCCCTTTGGTGTGGACTCACCGGAATAATTACGCCAGAACAGTAACACGGTTGTTCAAACGAGAGTGGTGTGGCTATGAACGAATCCTCAGTAGTAACGACGAGTAAATCCTCGGAAAGTCAACACAAGCTTGGAACTCATTAAACCATCTTTGGGGTCTTTTTGATTCATCTGAAGATAACAATATCGAAAGTAAATTCAAAGAAGCTTGAAGAGTCATCAGGCGCACTTGGTCTTTGTAACTCGGATACTTTTGCACACCTTTGGGCTACTTGACAATTGTAATCCAATTCGATGAATCCGTACTGTCGAGTTCAAATGTGAGGAACGCTCAAAATTGGGCAGTGACATGTGGTGTACATCTCCTTGGACTACCATCAGGTGAAAAGACGGTCTGCACCGCAAAAAAACCATCTGCCAAATTGTTCTTTCAAATGACTTAATGAAATTATATAGTGAATTTAGTCGACTGGCTCTCCTCTTACGTTGGTTAATCTACACAAGCGGTTAGCCCTCGTCTCTCACAAACGAAGATTTGGTTGGTAAATTGATGAGACTTTACCAGGTTTTTCAACTTTCTCATAATAACGATTCCTCATGATTTGTAACACAACCACAGCATATAAAACGACGAACGTTAGCTGGCTTGTTTCCCCAAAAGTCCTAGAGATTTTCTGTCAAAAACCATACGAACTACGAAGAGTTCAAAGTTCCTCAGCTGGCACATAGCCCCGAATCATGTGTACAATGTGAGGTTTGCACCGGGACACTTTTTTAAACTAATTGGTACACAATTGAATGGAGTACACGTTGGTACATTTGGTGACCTTAGGGAATGTGCAATCGGGTGTCGAGAATCTGGCCACACCAGTCGTTGCGTCCGACAATTTTTGCTGTCTTGGAGATCACGTTCACCTTATCCATGAATAACCGGATCAACCAAATGATTCGAGAGGTGAAAGTATTTCGTTTCCTATGGATGGACATCTTTCGAGTTCCGTATAAGAGGAGTTACCAGGCATATTGAAGAGAAATCAAATGCAAGAATGTACTTATCCAGCTGACCTTGAGTCACAAAATGGAACCAAATGAGATAAACTTACACATAGAATGCACTTATCCAGCCGACCTTGAGTCACAAAGATGGAACCAAATGAGATAAACTTACACATAGGCTCGATAACTGCGGATACGGTTGGTAAAACAGCCGACCGGAATTCATCGGTGTTGTCAATTTTGCATTCCAGATGTTTCTGCTGATGTCGACGTTGAACAAGCAGCTGCAGTACACTCAGCGTTGCCCGTCTGTGGATGAAAAGAATTGATGAATTTTCTGATCACAGAAAATGTCACGTGTCAACTTCGGATGACTCATCGGGTAGGACAGAAGGCAGCACATTTCGCGGTAAATATACTTTTTTCCCGAACAACTGAGTTCAATTCAATTGGATGATCAAACAGGTCTGTGCCTGACTAAGTCAGTTTTTACTTTGAAACTGAGTATCAGTGTGTGTACCCAAATGCGAGAGCGGATATGCTTATCGGTGTTCCCATAATAAACACAACTGAATAGGGCACCAGATAAGACTAATTTCCTCATGAACGGTCTTGGTGACAACTTAGTCGTCAATAAATAGGCCAGTGATAAACAAATATGGACAACTTTGAAAGTAACGCAGAATTGAGTCACGCAAATGTTAGATGGAGTGTGACGCAAGCCTAACCTAACATTCTGGTAACAGTATTCTCAGCGTCATCTCCAGGACAACCATCATCATCATCGTCATCATCATCATCATCATCATCATCATCATCATCATCATCATCATCATCATCATCATCATCATCCGAATCATCATCATCATCGTCATCATCAACATACAGAAGGTAAATACTGGCCTTCGTTTTCAGTAAATCCACCAGGAGTGGGTCTAGGTCAAAAGCACCAAGGTAACAGAAGAACAAGGAGCTAGTACCAGAAACTCACGGTCTCTAATGAGACCGTGCCAAGTCTGCTGTTCGGTCTGCTGTTACGTAATGAGGCTCCTAATGAGGCTCCAGCCCACCTTGGAACTCGGGCTGATATTGTCCAAATTGTTCCCGTGTTGCCTTGTTGATTTCGCATTCAAGATACTGCCTTTCAGATGCACCAGCCTGCTCCCCCCATTAAAGTGTCCAGGGCCGAGCAAGCCTTGCACCGGACGTCCTGGTGTAACGGTGATACTACTGATCGGGAGGCACGCGAGTAGTATGTGTTGTTTGTAGAATTTCGCTTTGCGTCGATGGAGAAAGAGAATTCTGTTGCGGAATTCGTGGGGCCACTTTGTAACATTTGCTTGGATTTGAGCGACGAATGATTGGAGGCAACTAATCTTTAAGAAAACTCGTTCGGGAGAGCATCTGTGTCCAGTTTTTGGAACTAAGATGCAGATTAGAGTTTCGCTTCCTTGTTTAATGGTTTGTAACCGATCAGTTAGCATTTCCGAATAAATGACTCCCCATCGAAGGCCTTCTTCCTTTCACTGGTATTTCTGATCAAAAGAACTGACGGCCCTCCGAAAAAAAAAACACCAAGAGTTTTCAGATAGTGAAACCAGCGGCTAATGGGCATTTTATTGATTCGTTTGTGATGATTATTCGAATCGATTAATTCACATAACAAACTGTTGACCAATTATGGAAGTTGGCATGCGATTTCTGTGGATAGACTCAAAAGTAAGTAACACTTGTCGCTTTATTCTCACAAAGTAGCGGTTGCGCCGAAATCAAGTATATGCGATAGAATCACTCTCACCTAATCAAACTTAGATATCTATCAGTTCAGTTAACCCAGTTTTAACACAGGTATCAACCGGATAGAGTGAAACAGCAAACTCACGTGTGCAACTCCCCGTCAGGTGAAACATTTCTTGCTAAAGAATGCTGGGGCAGCGGGTGGTGCACGAATGGCGCAGTATAGTTGACTGGTTCGAAAAAATGCTGTTCGACGATTTCGAACTTCTCATCGACTTCCACTTGGCTAAGTCTACCACTTGATTGACTGTCCAATGCATCATGCATCGGTGCCCTTACGCTGCCCAATCCAATAGCCCTTTCACCTTTCGTCGGGTCTAGTGGTACACCGGAAAGGAACCAGCGAATGGTCGGAGCTGGTTTAGCCGCGGATGAACGACATTCCACAACCAATCGTTCTTGCTCTCGTATCCACAACACCGGAGGTGGTTTTGAAATACGTATTTGCTCTCCGGATGTGTCGGTTAGGTTGAGTTTTCGTGTATTATCAAACAGTACTGGTTTGTAGACGTGGGAACCGGAACCGATCGCCGGGTCGTCTGCAACGATACGACTATTTTCAAACTGTTTTGAACGAGGAATCAAATGCATGGTCCCCGTGTCCAGTAGCTTTTGGTTCGCTTGAAAGGGGCTTTGTACAAAAGATTCGCTAATGATATGTGGTCGGTCAAGTTTTGAACCGGGAAGCTGAGCGCTGAGCTCTTGATATCGAGTTGGTTGGTCACGTCTTGCTAGCGTGAGACTGGTTGGTGGAACTGGAAGAAAACAGAGTTAGGTAGACACCTTTTAAGAGTTGTTAAATTAGCCTATATCAATAGGTTGATCAGTCTATAGCGGGATCAGAAGACCAAATATTATGACTAACGTTCGAATTACACAGGCAAATGGATATCTTTGTTTGACATCCAACGGTGTGGTTCTCTTTTTTTACTGAAGTGTCAACACACGTTGGTTGGCCGATAAAACTTCTACTGTCACTCACTTGTAGTAACATATATGTGGCTGTGCCGTGAGGCAGAATTCCTATAGCAAAGGGGGTGTGACTGGACTTGAAACAATAGTGTAAAGGGAACGCACAAACACGCTTGGCTTTAGACACAACTAGCTCATCTGCAGCGACATCTAAATGGCTCCACTGAGATAATTCTGTCTGAAGCGTCAGAGCTGGCCAAGCGACGTCCAACGTGATGGACCAGACCATTCGCTCACACGAAAAACCGCTCACTGGTGTCATACGGAGGGTGACTTCTGATAAGGGATGACCCGGTCCCAAGGGTGTTTCAGACCGCTCCAAGTTTGACAGATGATCGCGGTCTTTTTTACCATATGATACCTAAGAAATTGGTTGAGCTGCTAAATTCAGTCTCTGGTTAAATCCACCGCCCAACACAGTACTCTCAGCTTATTCATTGCCGTAAGGTGCACTTAAAAAGCTCTGAGGTTCAGGTGTACAACGCATCTTCCTGTGTGCAAGCATGCGGAATTTGAGGATTGAAGAATTTATCCTTACGATGTAGACAGGACCATATAACGTCGCCTTTACTATACCAAGATATTGCACACGTGATTGATCAGCTGAAAGCTCAAATTCCGGGAACAAATGACATCGCAGCTGGATTCGTGACAGCGTGTAATCCGGCACACCTAAAGCTAAAAAGTTTCATTGAAGACGCTCCTAGATTCATTTACCTCGGCCCCCTAAACATAGCAGACTAATATGTAACAATAATCACATAACAAGTCCATCGGATATGTCAGCTAAGACTATCGTAATTTTTCAAACCAATTAGATTTTACCCAACAGATAAGCTTTAGGACCAGTCTCTGGCCTGAGAGAGGATTTAGAGACCGGATTGTCACTCGTCACCGGTTGCTTGAACACTGATCAAAAGTTTCCGCAACTCACTGTCGGGTGCTTCATCAATTGTTGGATCCTGTCGCGCTGTTTAATGTCATACAGTTTGACAGAGCGCCGCTAGGGTGGATACTCACAGTAGTCATTTATAAAAAACTTGAAAAATTGCTCGGCCTGGTAGACCACCAGGCCATTTTAATCACATTTGAGATCATTAATATAAAAACAACCACGCTTTACTCAGCCCTATCACTAAGGTGCAATAATATCTATCTATCTATCTATCTATCTATCTATCTATCTATCTATCTATCTATCTATCTATCTATCTATCTATCTATCTATCTATCTATCTATCTATCTATCTATCTATCTATCTATCTATCTATCTATCTATCTATCTATCTATCTATCTATCTATCTATCTATCTATCTATCTATCTATCTATCTATCTATCTATCTATCTATCTATCTATCTATCTATCTATCTATCTATCTATCTATCTATCTATCTATCTATCTATCTATCTATCTATCTATCTATCTATCTATCTATCTATCTATCTATCTATCTATCTCTCCATCTGTTTATGTATCTGAAAATTGATGCACTATTATCATCCCGATGGTATGTTAAGCTGACAGGGCTAACGGCGAGGCAGTTCAGTGAGACTGGTTTGACATCGCACATATCCTGCGGCGTGTACAAAATGGCTGATTTAGGTACGTGGGCTGGGACTGCCACTGCAACAATAAACTAAACACGTGACTCAGTGCGGTGGACCTAAACATTGATTATTCTCCGTTTGAAAGCGGATCAGAGCAATTTTGAGGGCCCCCATATTACCTGATGTGGTGTTTTTGAAGGCAGTCACATTCACAATTTTCTGTGAACAACACGTCCATCGGACAAGATGAAAGTAAAATTCTAGTGGTTCCTTGATATAGGGCTGAATTTATGCGCCGGGTTTTACAACTTCTCGCGGCTTTAGTTTGAAGATACGAGAAGTTTGACACTCCCAGCTAACAACATAAAACTATGAGGGTGGACTGTTTAGCGAGTGGGCTGATTCGTTCGATGGTTCGCAGTGAGCAGATGCTGACCGGGGGAAATAATAACCCTCTCCAGGATTTTTCGAAAGTCCTTGGAATTTATAGAGAACTGTCCATTTCGGGGCGTTACTAGGGGCATATTGATGATATTTTGCAGTCATAAATTGAGTCGTAAGGGGCCTTCATCTAAATCTTATGACTGACTTGGGATGATGATTTAACCTTGAACGAACTGAATCATAAGCATAACTTCATTTTCTGGACTTATTTATCCTTTTAAGATGAACTTCAGTTGCACGCAGTACTTCTACAACCGTTGGAGTTTCACCATGGCCTTATGAAGCACGCCGTCGAAAGGAGTTGCTTCCATTGGAATAAACCAGTCACGTTGCTGTCGTAATCATTTTTTTCATGACTACTTAATTAGTAGTGAAACAATGCAGTGTGGGGACAACTTCAGACAGGCAGATGACATCCTTATGCATATTTGATAAAACTGTCGAACAGGCAGAGGAACGCAATTTCCCAAATTGCTTTACGACAAAGCAATTTTTGTTTTTTGGGAGACGTCGGTCAATTGTGACAGCTGCTTTCTGTAAATCATTGCGTATCCGAAAGGCCAATGTACCCACTGACTTGTACAGGATAAGTTCGTTTATTTTACTGAAGACAACCTGCAATCACACAAGGTCGTTTTGTGGAACGGAGCTGATTAGTGATTATCGCGTCGCTGATATACACAACACTATCAGTAATACCGCACGTGATTCGATGGCAAGTCAGGATGGCTGACATGCGCTGAGTGATCAAACGTTCTCAAAATCATTACGTGTGCAGGATGATCCCATCGGTAGCAAAAATAAGGACGGAACCCTCAAGCAACTAGCTATTCCTGTCAGAAGTTCTGTTTAAGATTTCGAGTGCAGCGCCTGTCATTTTCCAATGGTTCCCATCCTCCTGACAACGTTGGAGTACGGTTACTTGCCGAAAGGAACATAAAAAATTTGCCTTGCCCCGACCCGAACAACTAAGACTTTGCGGTTGTGATTCACGGGGATTGAGTCAGTGAGCTCTGAAAAAGTTACTACCTGACAGGAAACCATGCTGTGGCTGTTTTTAGTCCGTAGTTTGGACGCTCCCACTCCACACGTACGCTTCCAATGACATAAAAGGATATCTACACAGAGTTGGGTTGATTGGCTGAAAAAAGGAAATGGTGTTGCTTGTTTCTGGCAGACTACGTTTGACGTCCCCATCGATTTTTGAATTACAGTCTGTGAAGAATGATTCTGCTAAAACGTGCTTCTGCTCTTCCCCAGAATCTATGATTGATCTTGTGTGTAAGCGACCATTGACTAGCCAAGTATTCTTACTTACACGACGTTTGGCTCCAATAGGATCCTCAACTTAGCCACTCCAAATTTCCCGTTTATGGTGGTCTCCCTCAGTTGAATCTTGATTAAAGAAGGTCTTATAGATCAGCACTAATATTTCCCCGGAAGTTCGTACTTACTTTACTAAATGACTTGGGGAAATAGAGGAAGAAACAACGTTCGTATCCGAAACCTTATGGGGGTCGAGAACTACCACCAAGGTGGCTCAGTGGTGAACTTACTGACCGAAAGCTCCTTGGTTCGAGCCTAGCCCAGGCATCTCAACCACTCCTAACTCAGTTTAAGCAACCGGTAGTATCGCAGCCCTCGTGCGTCCTCCAGGTGGTATGGTATCTAGGCACGCAAGAACCATGACAAAGACATGAACTACTAATTCCGTGCAATTTGGTTTCAAGTAGAACATAAAGTTGACGGCAAACCCGGGGACTATGCCTACCTGATGAGCCGCAAAAAGGGCGAAACCGGTCCTGGGCTGTCGACGGATTTTCAACAACCTTATGAGTAGTACATTACAAATATATACATGTATCACAATATCTCGAATATCGTAATGACTGAAACGTGAGGTGGCATGGTGCAGCACATTCCGTTGCTTTAGAACATCACAAACGAGAGATTCAGCTAGGTTCCAGGTGAGTCTCACGAAAAACCAAATTAGTTTGCAAATGAAGGGACTGCGCCTACCTGATGAGCCGCAAAAAGGGCGAAACCGGTCCTGGGCTGTCGACGGATTTTCAACAACCTTATGAGTAGTACATTACAAAGATAGACACGAAATACAGTTTTGCTGCTATTCCAAGTGTCCTCTACATAGCATGAATGGGTTGGATTTGTAGGTTATATTATTTGTGAAGACCATTTTTTTCACCATTTTTTCACGATTACGCGACGACGAGTTCAGGCATAAAAACGCACCGAACTTACAAAAAATTGTGTATAGAATTATTGCTAGCCTGGGAATCGCGGTGCTGGATAGTATTGCGAAATCGACCAACAACAGTGAACAACTTACTGATGATTTTCAGGTATGCGGGTTTGCTTGCCAGGGTTTCGATCAAAGGTGGCGGGGAGGCTTTGTACAATTTTACGTCCGCTTGACATATAAAACTCGCTTCATCTTCCAGCGAGACCTCATGAATTAGCAGGTCGTAGATGCCTGAATTTGGGGTAGACAACGAAAATGGGTTGGAATCATATAAGCGACCAGACGAACTGGCTTCGGTGGGGTTACATGGTTGGATGTACGGATGTAAAAGGGAACAGTGGGCAGATGTACCAACCTACCTGGCCCTGAAAATTCATCTTACGAGCCGAAGAACTGTGTTGAACATGCACTAGGATGAACGTGATTTCCGGATTCCTCGGTGACTGTATTGAAAACCAAGCATTATGCAATCGTGCACGTCGAAATTGCTTGACATGTCCTCAGTATGTGTTGGTGATGCACCTCTTTGTGTCGATCCCAGTGCTTGGAATATGCTAAAGTTATTCATCAAACGAATCCCTCAGAAAGTTGAACAGCATGTGATGTAACGAATCATTTACATCGTGGAAGTATCAACCCTTTTAGTCTCGAATGAATGGTTACTTGATGTTGAACGAAGAAACTGTGGCCGTTCTATCCACTCAGCCCCACTGAGTGATTGCCCGTAAGAGCTGGGTTATTCCAGGTTTACCGTGTGTATATCCCACGGAAGTTTTAATCCAGAGTTTGTTTCTCAACATAGAATTAAGATAGTTTTATACTTACTCTGTCCAGTGGCTGCATAAGGGACGCGAAACGCACCACTATGCGCGGGGGGTTTGCTTATCTGTTTCGCTCTGTGTGATTGTTCTTGGTTCTTGGTTGCTTTATGTGCCAAAGAATGAACGAGTACAATACTGCTAATCGAATTTTCCTCTAGGTCGGTGTTCCAAGGACCCAGTTATTAGCATTTCGATCATCACACATGCATGAGCGACACATGCTTTGAGCAGATGTAGGGCGCTGCAAACTGGAATGCGTAGCGGAGAATGGGACAAAAGATCCACGGCCAAACATGAATATATCCGCGCTTCTGTATTAAGAAGCATGCTCAGAATAATGGTCATGATGCAACCGTGATACTACTGATCGGGGGCATTCGAGTAGTATGTTTTCTCGTTAATCCGCTTTGCGCCTCCTGAAAAGTGAGACCTATTACGGAATTTGTGAAGTCGCTCTGTAGCGTTTGCTTGCAATTGAGTAACAGTCAAGGAATATCCAGGAAGGTGCAAGAAGACGCTTTCAAGTAGAAAAAGAATATTCAGTTTTGTAAACAAGATGCATATGAGAGTTTTGCTCCCCTGTCCAATAGACTATAACGATTCTGTTGGGATTTTCTAATAAGTAACTCCACATCGAAGGCCTTCTTTCTCTCAGTGGTATAAATATACTGTTACGGAAGCTACAATCTTAGTGTTTAGAGCTCGCATTTTGCTGGTTTGTAATCGAAAGTCTATCCAGGAATCAACTACTCTTCTGTTAGTCACAGTCATGTTCCTTTCTATACAGTGGAACAAACTATCAAGTTTTCATTGGAACACAGTAATTGTCCACAAAGTAAGTATTTGTTTGAATCCGACGGTTTGGTAGATTCTCACGCGCTTTAAAAACAGGTTCTCCATGCCACTTTTGGCTAGCCACCATGTGACTTCGATCAACCGGCAAAATGATTAATAACCAGAATAGCGAAATCTGGCTCGCTGATGACCAAATCCACCGGCAAATAAAGGACAGTTTGTAGAATATCATAAACGAGGGATTCAGCCGAGTCTCTCGTGAAAACCAAATTGATTTGCAAACGAGTGTATTTCCCGAAAACAGTCCAATGCGTGTTCAAGGAGAATATAAGGTTGATGGAAACTCGGGGACTGCGCCTACCTATTGAGCCCGAAGTGGTAGGGCAAAACCGTTTTTGGCCTGTCGAAGAGTTTTCAGCAACCTTGGGAGTAGTTTGCTTTATGAAAAGATACTTTTAGTTTTGATCTGAGACCTTTCGAAATTGGTATATACCGAAATGTGTGACTGGTAAACGAAAAATGCTAGTGGAGCAGGACCTTGCTTATCAAACGTTTGTACGGATATGTGGTAACCGATCCTCTACGTTTGTCCAAGTCTGTTCCTGATCTTCAAATCCCACTAC
The DNA here is from genome assembly GCF_000715545.1 of Opisthorchis viverrini. Classification (NCBI taxonomy): domain Eukaryota; kingdom Metazoa; phylum Platyhelminthes; class Trematoda; order Opisthorchiida; family Opisthorchiidae; genus Opisthorchis; species Opisthorchis viverrini. Next base: position 505,311 of record NW_008751796.1, read on the forward strand.
CATGGGTAAGATGATGAGTTCTTATCTGTTTCCAGATGACATTTTCACATAAAGGTCCCATCAGCAGTGCGGTGGTTGGACTTTATCCCCGTCAATGAGATCAGACTACTTGAGAAAGCTGAACAACAGCAGTTGTTCACCTTTGCGCAACTCGGGAGGTTCAGTTGATATTCAGCTGAGTCTTTTGTTAAACCTGAAGTACTAGACAAATCAGTCCATCTGTCGAACTCCGTACAACTTATGTTCAAACAAGACACAAAAGTGAAAGAGCATCGGACGCACTTTACAAACCTGATGCCCCGAAGAAGGGTGAACCCACTGCAGCCTGCCGAAATTTTCACCAACCTTGTGAGTAGTTTCCTCCAGTAGTATACACTCCAGCTAAGAGAAAGAACAAAGGTATTCCCCTGTGTATATGCAAAAGATTTTGAAGCATAGAAAAGCCCTTTGTCAGGAGTAGGCGTTGGGCAAATTTTGGGGCGTGAAGTAAATTGATCACCCTAGTAGGATTGCGTTTATCAGCATATCGTTTCATTGTTTTATCTATGTGTTTAGACCTGACGTTCCAAACCAATGAAATTATTTTATGTTAATGATATTTTGCAGTTTTTTTCAACTGACGAGTGTTTTGGCGTTGCGTGTGTAGAATAGAAACGTTGGCTTTTCAGTTCTTGGCACTGATATTTTGAACGTATCATGGACCATTGGACTTTTACTTAGACGCTTGTTCGCCTACTAGCCTTCCTGACAATTTATCTGTTACTACGAGAAGAGAGGGGAATTCAGGATAGAGTTTGGGCGAGGTAAACACTGTGTTCAATATCATACAATTGGAGATGAGTTGAAAACGACAGTGTGCTTGTTTTGTCTTTGGAGATCCTCACTGTTTACACGATCACCATCGCAATCTCCCGGGGATTTGAAATTTCTTAGACAGTCTAGTAACCAGGATAGCGGTGTTTGGCTCGCGGATGACCAAGTCCACCGACAAATCAAACATACTTTTGGTTTTGAACCAAAACTCTTTGAGACCGCTATATTCCCAAATATGTGACTGATAAATGCAAAATGCTAGTAGAGTGGTTGGATCAACAAGCTAATGCCTAAGTGTTCATAGCTGGATCAGGTCACACAGCAAAATGTCTGATGCCGCAAGGTCGTTCCCTATCGATCAGCTTTAAGACTAGACTAGCCCTGTGAACAACGCTCAACAGTAGATCGAAGACCAAGCGCTAAATTAGCAATGAAACGGGCAGATGAGCTCTGCTCTGGGCTTGAGCAAGGCAGGGTCTCGGCGCACAACGAAGCCGAAATCGAAGGATCTACACGCAATCAGGAGACGAAAACAACCTTTAACAACAAGTGTTTTGATGGCTGAATCCTGTTGGCCGAAAGGTAGCGCAAGCGAATTCTAATACAGGCAACTCCAGAAAGACGGTGATGTCTTTTGGAGCCCAGAGAGTTCCCAAGTGCACATGTCAAGTGCCAGATATCGGATTAAAACACAAGACGAGTGCAGCTGGGGGTGTTTCAGTATTGCTCTGAAGGAAATTTGCTAGCTTATGTGGTAACTTTCTCAAAGGCTGGAAACGAACAAAGTCAATATATTGGTGAATTGACATTCTCTGTTAGTATACTATCAGCACAGTTCATGGGGAGGCAACCGAGAATTCAACTGTTTACCTTGTGTACGGATTTATTGTGGGACGTTATCAGGTTGGAATGCTCAATTAAGAACTATAAGTTTATAAGAGAATCAGGAAGGAACAAAAATACCATTGAATACCACTGACTGTCCCTCAAAATCAAAAACCGCAGGTGTGCATTGCCCTGGTTTAATTTTGATCAGGAACATTGATCCTACAGCCCAGTCGAGCACATGCTTGCGATTTAACCTCCGTGAACTGCTCTTACAATTGTCTGATATTATTTTCAAAAATTCTGCAAATGTGCAATCAACAGCACCCAAAAGCTGATTAAATATATGCCCCGGATACGCATTTTGATCAGCTTACTGGATATCTCTGCAATTTTTTAGCACATTTTCTTCAGTCATCCGTTGATTTGGCTCCAACAGCGATCTGCACTTCACGGAGACGTGATTTTGTCCAGCTTAGAACCAAAAGGTTGCCGCGCCGGCACAAAAAATCTATCCATCTTAATGTGAACAGACCAGTATTACTTATAAACAACGAGAAACCGTGCAGTACGGGTTCAAAAAGACATTTTTCTCCAAGCTTTCTTGGAAGTAAATATCAGTGGTCCAGATTATGCAAATGCCTTCATTGAGCGAGACAACTGAGAGTGTTTTACCATTGGTTGTCAAAATGTGTTATTCGAGTTGAGTACTTCTAAGAGCCACACAAGAGGACTGCGTTTGAGAAATAATTCATAATATCCATGACGTCGAAAACCTGAAATAAGCGTCAGTCAAAAGGCATCAACGATTTATGGCACACTACCGTGGGCGAGTAACACTTTCCAAGGTGATACGTAGGTGAAACGAACTGAAATTGCTTAGCGTGCAAGCTGAACACTATTTTTTCAGTGAATTAACAAAACGACAGAAATGAGAAAACCAATACTGGACTCGGAATGCGAGCACTACGTGTACTTGTCCAAAGTGAGTTTTTAATACACATACAAATTAATAGTGCGAGAAGTGTATCAGTGCTGAAGCCGTGTCGGTTTATTTTGAAATATTCCAGGCTGTGAGAACCTGGTTTCCTGTTTAGTTGTCAACGTGCACAAAATGTCAGTAATTTTTACAAGTACGCTTCACGTTTGTTAGTTCCACCAACTGGAACAAAACAATAGGTACTATTATCGCGTGACTTAAAAACAGATATTTTCAAGTTCCCACCCAATTCGTGATCATGAGATAAGTGTACTTCAGAGAAGCTCCAGCAACACAATTCTAGAAGGTTCTATTATAAATAATACAAATCGATAACCAATGGCGGTTGTTGGACGTTGCTCAGTAAACTGCCAGCACAGCGGCACGGTACCTACAGTTCGCAGGAACCACAGTCGCAATGTGGCAGGAGTTCCGTTGTAGATTGCAACTGACTGTCCATTTGAAATATCTTTCAGCTAGTTTGTAAAGGTTCCGTCGATAGACGGGAGGACATCATTAGTTCACTCTTGTTGTTTGGCACACAGACTGCATCGCTGTTGAATCCCTGTACTTTATCATCCTAGAAATATGCGCGCACGTGATAAATAAGAAGAAAAATTACGCGATTGTGTTCTGAATATCACTCGATTTTAGGTGTTCGCGGAAGGTCCAGATTTTGCATTGCTGTCGCGCGAGTCGTTGAGTTTTTTTCCTGGCCACACCGGTGTGGAGACGCACCCGATTCGAGCTTTGCTTGCTTCAGAGCTCTTTGACTAAAATGTCCTGTGAGTACGTAATTCTCCCTCAATCGGTGAAAACTTACTCGCTAGCAAGTATTGACGTCGGATAGAATGATTCGCGTTTCTAAAGCAGGAACACGTTCGCCATGCATCGTCCTGATGTAGCTAAGAATGTTGAGCTCCCCCGAAACTGAACTTCCAGTCAGCGGTTATGTGTAGGCGTCAAATTATTCGGGCCGGGCTACGAAGGCTACTTCTCAACTAGAGCGCTGGAACTTTAAATTTTACACTTTGAATTTGCACAATCTTTCCTCCCTCAGATTACTGCATCATCTGCCTGGCGGAAGATGCCAGCTGATAGCTAGCGTTTGCTTCCGTCTGTATTTTTCCTCCACTTTATAACATTGCGCTGAATGTGCCCTCTCTGCTAAGCCAACTGTCGCACGGCTGAGCACACAGATCAACATCGTTTTCGACTGCCTGTCGAATTTTAGTTAACAGACAGAAACGTATACCGATAGATGGGATTAGCGATCAAGGAGGGAGACCACTGAGAGTGTAACCCATAAAAAGCCATCATTTCGGTAGCAGATTTTCACACAGTTGAGTCTCAATTTCTTCGAGTCCTTTTTATCGATTATCCAATCTTGGTTTTCTGGGTTACTTCTCCACAAATGTCTGTCCGCAATGTTTTACATGAGGCAAAAATCGAGTGACTTTTTCTGCCGTAAACGAGGGTCACTGAACATAGATAT
>NW_008751796.1:509596-546703 GCF_000715545.1 Opisthorchis viverrini
TTTGCATATCGAGAGTGAGTTTGAGGGGACTGTTGATGTTACCCGAAAGACAGGTGAAGTTAGGTAAATAAAAAATATTTTTACGGAATAAATTGCACTTGGTTCAATTAATGCCGACTTGGGTAAAGCAGAGGGAAACCTCCTGCGTGGTTAGACCCGCATAAAGCGGCCTTGAAACGACGCGATGTCCCTATGTGGAAACGGGAAGTTCACCGATTCGATTAAGATAACATAAAGAACCCGACGAACGAAGCTAGATAACGAGCAGCAGAATTCCTGAAGCGAAGCGCTAGGCAACCATTTCCTTCGAGTGTTATAGTTGATCGAGTTGAATGGTAAGTGCTTTCATGCTTCGATTCAGGATCGTATTCACCGGATACAAGAATGGGTGAAGATTGCTCTGAGACCGAGGGTTCTCTGGCAGATGAAGCCGTGTCCTAACCGACGTAACCTGTGAAGCGTGTGACAAGCTGACCGGTCGAGTGGATGTTAAACCATTCGGCGAATCGTGGCACTAGCGATCTGGTGACGATGAACAGGGCAGGGATATTCCGTATGTGGAGACATTTTGTTCCGTTACGTTCTAGAGGGTAGTGGTCATGGGAAGCTCAGTGAACAGTCCACCTAACCGACGGGATACTTCTTGGGTTCAGGTTCGGCAAAACTGCTCGTACAAGTAGAACTGTTTCCTGTTTTTAGCACTTTATGGCCGTTTAAATCGAAATATTCGTCTGCGTAAACACCTCGGAATAAACGCATGCACGCAGGCGTGCGCACGCACTTATGCACGCACCTACGCACGCAACTACGCACATAAATACGCACTCTAGACGCACGCTAGACACGCGCAGGACACACGTAAGACGCACGCAAACGCAGGCAATACGCACACACGCATGCACACCGGTACGGATGGATCAGCACGCTTAGTGCACCAGTCTTTCATCTCAATTATCGCTCACGTTTAGACTCAGTAATGAGCAATTCGTAACTGAGTGTCATTCTATCGATTCCACCTGAAGTACCGACGCTCAGTTGGCAGCTACACACAATGAACACCGTCCTCACATACCGGTTCTTCTCAATGGCGCAATGTCAAAATAGGTGTTGGTAGCTTACGCCAGATTATTGCACGGTGAGATCATAGTAATAGCCTAACGAGTTAGTACGGTTCTAAACACTTTTACTTTCGCACAAGAATTCTCCATTTATACCAGTTCTTCTCAATGACGCAATGTCAAAATAGGTGTTGGTCGCTTACGCCAGATTATTGTACGGTGAGATCATAACAATAGCCTAACGAGTTGGTACGGTTCTAAAAACTTTTACTTTCGCACAAGAATTCTCCATTCTTTATTGAGAAGACTCTTTTTCCTAATGAGCTGGAGCTCGGCTAAAGAGAAGCGCGTACTCGCATGGAATATTTCTTCCAGAAAGAATTACCACTTGCTCTTGTCAACGACCAGTTTGATGGAAATGATAAAGAGCAGTATTCATAAGGATATTACAGGAAAAGTCCTTGTGTTTGAGCTGGAACTTTACGCTTTTCTAATGGTGAATAAATTGGATATTCGTTAGAACTTGGTGTCTCTATATAATGACCTGTCTGTCCATCACTGTCAGCTATCCCAAACAGATGGTGTTTGATCTGTGAAAATAGGCACGTTTTTATCTCTGAACGTCACACTACACTAACGATTTTACCGGTCACGACACGGGTAAAAACAAATACCGTTGATTCGGTGGTGCTCGAGACGTTTGACCTAGAACTGTGAAGTGGCTTATGTAGGCTGCCGACAAGAAGACTGCTAACCGAGCCCACTGGATATCCGGTGAAACCAACAACTGCGATCGATGTTACTGATCCATCTGCAACTAGTTGCAGCCTGCCTCCGTACTAATTGACCTGAAGCTCTTCAGTAGTAAGATTGCTACAGCAACGGTCGTAAAATAACTTCAATATCTGATTGTGCGGTAGGGGTTACAGAGAAGCACCTTAAAAGTCATTCAGTTTTCGAAATATACAAGATATTTCAGCACAACCCGACCGTTCATAATATGTTTGGAAAACTAAATTACAAGCGTCAACAACCTTAACGTCGTGAGTTTTTGGATCCCTTGGCTCCCTTTCTCTTCAAACTCAGGTCGCCTGATCCTCGTACACTGGCACTGCCGCTTGTCAAATCTGGCTGGACTAAAAGCAGTAAAACCCCGCAAGTTACAGGAGTTCGACGAAAATAACTGGAGTGAATCAGAATCGCCCCTACACAAGGCTGGCTCCAAGCTCCCATTGGGCACGGGTTACTAAAGCTATGGAGTATACTTCTGAGTAGAAACCTCGGCATTTCTTATAATCACGTGACCCTCATAGCAGAGGAAATCAACACAATTAAAGAAGATGATATTCGAGGAAGACCGTTTGCGTGGTTAAAGAATGTCCGTGTTCACAATTTCAGTGAGAACCTGAGGAAAAAAGCTTGTATCACCGATCCAGCAAGTTGCTTTTCGAAACCGTCTTGTCAGTCTTAAGTGATGATCGAATAATACAAGAACAGGATAGCTGCGCAGTGTTTTTCAATTTGTATGCACCAGTTGGATTGGCTTTTGTGTTGAAGTGCAAAATTTGTTTGAAAAAATTCGATAAATCGAATGAAATGTATCATTCGGCAATCAAGCTAGAAAGGCCAGTTTGTAGTGTCTAACAATAGTTTTTACAAAAGTGTTTTCAGAACGGCCTGCAACCATATTTTCTTCATGGTCTCAAATAAAATTGGAAAACCATTACAGTGTTCTGAAATGACCCTTCACATAGTGTCCAAAAGACAGGACTTTAAAAAAAGTTATACGGGAAGGAAGATGCCCACGCTTCCCTAATCGACTGCATACGAATAACTTCAAGCATTCTTGGTTTTCATTCGATAACAACGTCAGCACCACAACATTTGTCCGTTTTTAGGACTGCACGCACCCCGTGAGAGTACATCATAGAAACCCTTACTTTTTTCGGAAAGTACACCACATCAGTTGTCGAAGAGAGTAAACTTTACTCAAACACAGCTGCATTGCCAAAACGGTAGCCCAAACAAAACAATGTTGGTTCGATTTTAGTATCGCTAGGCGATGCATAAAAATGCAAAAAAGCGTTTTTTTAGGAAAAAAATGTTAAAAAAAATTTGGCCACTCAACTCCTTTGAATTGAAAGACTCTGCGCTGTTCTTTTTTCAGGACAGCAGGAAACAAACAGGGGTCCGTTTTTTTTGAAGCATGTTAAAAATGAAATTTGTCAGTGGAAGTAAACTTTGAATATTTTGAAAAAAATTAATACTCTGTAACGCCACATCTGCTAATTGTGAGTGACGGTTGCTCAAAACCGCACGTCTGCTCTGGCCCCGTACTGTTCCGACAAGCGGGGAAGAACGTTTCTTATGGCCTATTGTACATATGTTAACGTATTCCAAACGTCGCCATACTGCCTTATTAGTTTGTCGCCAATTTTTTTCTCACAGCGAACGTCTGTTACCAAGTCGTATTTTTTCAAGGTGAAATGCTCATTTTTAACAGCTCTGTGTCTATGCAGTCGTCGACCACGGCTGCAAAGTCAACTTTATTAAAAGTACTTCCTTATAGTACGTAGCTAGTAAAGTTTCTGCCTACTTCTCAACAAAGGCCAAATGTAGTTGGGGTCCACGGCTCTATCGTTTCAGCTGTTATTCTCCACCTTTAGCATGGCCATTCGCTAACCCCACGCAAGAACTTTGCCAACCAAAAGAGGATGCGGTTCCAAAAGCGGACTAATTAACACCACACTAGAGTTTATCGGTCCACACGGACTTTATGGGGTTGGGGAAATCTGTTCAATCGTCATTAATTAACCGAAAGAGAACTTTCGGTTCACCATCAACCGTAGGTTTAGTGCATTATCCATTCTCTTACAATACAAAGCGGAACGCTGCGCGTAAGGCGGTCGAAAAAAGCAACGAAAAACATTCGAACATGGATATTGCCCACAACGAAGTAAGGTGAACTTCACCCATTCATATTAATGTAGCCTGACGACCAAACGCTTCTGGCCCAGTTTTTCAAGAAATCGATCAAACTTGCTTTCGTTCCACGCCTTCATCGACTTTGTCATGCAGAACACATAGGATGCACGACACGGCAGTTGTGTAATAGAATGACATTTAAAAAAATAGTACCTCAACTAGCGAAATTCATTCATTTGCATATTAATTTGGTTTTTGATGGGAGACGACGCAGATGGAATCCACATGAATCACTCATTTATGATGTTGTCGGAAACTCGGGGACTGTGCCTATCTGACGAGTCCCAAGTAGGAGGAAGCCGGTCGCGACCTGTCGAAGAGTTTTCAGCGACTTTGTGAGCAGTATATATGGTCCTTGAAGTGTTGTTATCCAGGTCCGTTTAATATCAACGTGTGGCTACACCTGGGACAAATGCGCTTGGGTCACAAAATCTGAGTTCAATTATCCAAGAGGTATTCGTACGTCCAATTGTCTGCAGACGTGCCAAGTGTACACGCACTTTAGTCGATCATCGTCTTTGCACGTTTACTTAAAAACTCCATTTTATTCTTATTCTACTTGTTCGCATCAAATTTTACACGACCTTGATCCACATTGAATTGAGCCGCCCAAAATGATATCCATCAATAGTTTTTTGCTGAATTCACCGATGAATCTCTTGCGAGATTTATTGATTTCCGACTATAAGTTTCGCCCAGAAATAACGTTCAGTCACCTAGGACGTATTTTTGTTTGTGTGGATTACCTAGGATAATATCTGTTCCATTCGAGGTGTGCTGCACTACTCAAATTCGCTGCTTTATCGCTAGTATTGAGTATATATGCTTATGGGTTCGACGTTTTCTGAAAGATTGTTGATAGTTTTGTACTAATTCGAAATTTTACAATTTCTTTAAATGCTAACGCAAAAACACGAAACCCAGTACCATGCCCATAGGTTCAATGCTGCTTCACTGAACCGCCTTTAATCAGATGGAAAATAGTTGGCAAAGTCATATTTGAATAAACGCTGGCTCAATTTTTCTCAGTTTGCTTTCAAAAGAAAATGTTTTCTGGTGATTTTGCCCTTTAATTATATGGAAAAGACCTGTAAAATCACTGGTTCAAGCAGATCAGATGGACCCGGGGTCCACAGATGAATGAAAACACAGATTATTCACTCATATGCAAATTAGTTTGGTTTTTCTAGAGACTCACCTGGAACCCAGCTGAATCTCTCATTTGTGATGTTTTCATGAGTAGTACATTAAAAAGATATAAAAATACAAATTCTTTTCATAAAGAAAACTACTCACAATATTACTCGAAACTCTTCAATAGTCCACGACCGGTTTCGCCCTTCTCGAGGCTCGTCAGGTAGCCGCAGTCCCCGATTTTCCGACAACCTTACGTTCTACTTGAACCCAAATTCGACTGTCCTCGAGAAACATACTCTCATTTGCAAATCATCGATAGGTTCAGTTGAGTCTCTCGTGAAGCCAAATTGATTTGCAAATGAGTTTATTTCTCAAAAAATACAGATTCTTACATTTGCTTTAAGCCAGAAGATAGAGAATTATAATGTTCAAACCGAAATTAAGAAAATACGCCTACTCGTGCTTCGCGTTGTACTTCGGGAACCTGTCTATCCTTTGTTCATAAGCTAAGTCAATTTGGAGGTTGTAGTCGGGCTGTTTATTATTTGTAATCGGTTTCACTGCCCATCACTACAGGACTTTATTCCTTCTAAATTTTCTAGGAACACCAGCAAAATTAGCCTAGCTGGCTATTGATATGTCCATGCATTGGGACCCCTAGATGGTTAACACCAAAGACTGCAGAAATTGCTAGACATTTCCAAGTAGCGTCCTCAGTGGTGAGTGTGCATCTCTAAGCCTAGATCTACTCTCCAGATCCCCGCCAAAAAATGTTCACTGACACCCCTCTGCCTACGCTACCAACTCCATTGCGTAGCTATCTAACTCAAATCTCCCCAAATCACTGGCATAAGAAACCGGGGCCATTATAACGACTGTACGACAAGTACGCGGTTTATTTACAGCATACGATGATGAACATCACTGACTAAACTGATCTGTAAGGTGTTTCATTCAGGTAGACATATCAAGTTCGAAAAACAGACAAAGGTATATGAAACAAGTGAGAAATTCACGTTGCAAAGAGCAGGACAATGTAGCTTAGATCAGTAGATCTGCGTATTCATATGGGACGAAAAAACCTTCCCCTCAAAAATTTGAAAACAAGGCAGAAGTTTTTGAAGGTACTTCCGGTACGTGAAAATCAAGACTACGCATTCTTTAACGAAAGGGTAACATGAGGGAGGGTGATCGAGTCAAGTGAATGACTTCATTATCAGACCGCCTAATTTCAGAGATCGGACATGTTTCTTTTGAATCTATGCTTTGAGCAGTCACATTCTAGTCACGTATGTGATCAATAATAGTCTGGATTGCACCGCCCGCAGTTTCTTCTGAGGTATAGGGTTTGCGCGAAATTCTGTTGCTATTACTTGTGGTTGGTCGGGTCTTTGTAGATCGGTTTACAGAACTTGATGTTCAATTGCTTTCAGAGACACCGTTTCGAAAAGAATCAGACATCACTTCGCCCAGCATAGTAGTCCATGTGTCCCAAAGTCGGACCCAGATTCTTAAATGTCCAGGTATTCTCTTCATGCAGGCCATCATACATGCTTGAAAAATCTGTTTCGCGTGTGTGTGAATGAAACAAAATCTATTAGCCATGAGAACCAAAATACTTTTTTTCATCTCGTTACGAAGGTTATTCATCCACATTGGTGCGTTTGGATTAAAATTTCAGTTTGAAATTTCATTCTTCATGCTATTTGAAAAGTCAAAAAACTATGCACAGCTGTCATCCTTGTTGCGAATCACTAGTAGTGCGAAGTTAAAGCATTTCTGGGAATAACCAAACCTGCAGTCTTCCGGTGTGGAAACTATTTGTGGTTTAAAGGTATGATTTTCGGAGTAAAGTTTGGAATTTCACAGTTGTGACTAACTTTTACTTTTCCACTTGCCAGACACACGCTCAGTAAGCCTTCATTTTTCCACACTACCTATAGTCTACGGATGGCACCCTGTTCTCAAAATGATCCATTCTAGCTTATAGCGAAGGGCAATACCCGGGAGATCTTGCTGTATTACAAATAAACACTGCATTCGAGAAATACACTCATTTGCAAATCAATTTGGGTCTCATGAGAAACTCAACTGACTCATCTACCATAAACGAGAGATTTAGTTGAGTCTCTCGTGAAAACCAAATTGATTTGCAAATGAGTGCAGTTCTCGAAAACAATCCAATTCGGGTTCAAGTAGAACATAAAGTTGACGGAAACCCGGGGACTTCGCCTACCTGATGAGCCGCGAGAAGGATGAAACCGGTCGTGGGCTGTTGAAGAGTTTTCAGCAACCTTCTGAGTAGTTTCCTTCATGAAAACGCTGCTTTAATTCATTTTAGCGAAATCCCTGTAGGCGAATCTATTTTGACATTTTTCCACACATATCTTTCTAACGCATATTAAGCTCGAATGCTTGGTGACCGATATGTAAAAGTACTTTCATTGGGAACGGTCGTCGTCAGAATGCCTTCGATAAAAACGCACTTTAGCCTTCCATGCGACAATGCTGCCACATGTTGACTTTTAATGGTCATTCTTTTACAAGGAGCGGATGTACTATAAACTCAGATGGGGTTAGGATCTGGTTGAAAAACCTACGGATTATGGGTCGAAGACTCAGGTCCATGAAATTAGAAACCTCAGTCGAATAACCGGTCAATCAATCAAGGATGAATGTTGATATTCACGTGCTCAGCTATTAAGAAGGAATACCCACAATCAACGAATGGAGCATTTAGTCAGATCACATGATAACACTGACTGTCAATGGTTTTTGTTGCTAATATTCTGGCCTCGTTAGTTTGAGTAGAATTTGAAATTTGAAAATTTAAGAAACAGCTTACTTTCAGGAAGGTTTTGAAATAGAGCTGGTACTAGGCCGTGCCTGAGAACCAGTTGGTCACAATGTTGATTGGCCTCTCTTGGTCGAGTATCCCGAAGGCTTGAATATCTCTATAGACCCCTATGGGTGAAATTAAGGGTAACGCAGTCACACGCTGCTTTTCGACCTTTGGGCCTAGAGTGACTATACTCACAGGATCAACTCTCTATCTTATGCCGGCACTGGTGTCAAACCAAAATTGACCTGCCAAACAAGGAAAAATCCCGCATAATTACATAATCTTTCTGCCACGGAACTCATTCCTCCAAGATCTAGCCAACCAGTAGTCACGTGAGTCACGTGAGTCGCGCCACTGTACGAGGATTGGTGTTCTGTCCTGTCTAACTCTCACGGTAGCTTTCACCCCAAAAAAGGTCTCAGCCACTGGTCAAAGCACAAAGATCGATTGCGCAATTCAATTTTCGGGTGCATCATGCATAATGATTAAGTAAAACACGACCGCTGAAGTCGTTTACATTTTGCCTCCATTTGGTGCGGTCTGAAAATAGCGCAGGATAGTTGATCGCGTTGTGTAGGTACGGGATTATTGATCGCACCATCAAGTCTGGCAAAAAAGCGGGCAACGAATATTCTTGTGTTATCATTCGAACCAATTTATCATAGCAAATCACTTGCTAAGACTAAAATATACGGTTCCCAGTGCGACAGATATACATTGTGTTCTTTTTTCTGAAAAAATAAACTAATGAGCTCAGTTTCACTTCCAGTTTTTAATATGTTCTTCTCCAACCGTCTGAACAGATTCCAGAAATATTACAAATGTTGATTAGGTAAAGAAAACCTCGATTGAAACTCATATACGTTCTCTGATAGATTCTGGGAAACCCAGTGGAAGGTTATAGTGAGAAGGGGTGGCGTTTCATCCCTGATAGATTGGCATAGTATCTTGTTAGACTACAAAATGAGTGCCTTAGGGGAGTGTCACAGGCAAAATCAAGTAATTCTGTCAGTTAGACGGTAGGGATAACGATACATTGGTGCACAGGGGGCGAATGACAGATCAATGTCCAGGTTCCCATGCCCCTGAACTTCACGGATCCCATCGAGCTCGTACACTAGGAAAATATACTATTCTATTCAGTACGTTTCATTGTAGTTGCACAGTGGCACATTCACAAGGAACGAATGAACGCGGCATCTCCCTACAGATTGCAGCATTTAGATATCCGCCGGTGTGTCGCCGCCCGGTGAACGCCTCGATAGATGCGGTTTTATTCAAAGCAGTGGAAAGATAATTCATTGGGACAACCAAAAACGCGCAACCTGACGCACCTGAAAAACTCTGAGCAAATAACTTTGAAGCGTTGGTGTAAAAATGTCTCCAAACACAAGTCCATCAAACGGGGTTTGTTCACATTGGTGTTGTTGAACGAATTAAGGCCTCTTAGCAGTATATTCTCAGGCCCAGTCAGGGGCACATATGCTTGTCTTGACGAAAACATAGGGGGCAAGTGTGAAGGGTTACATGTGGACCTCTTGATAGTTGTTAAACTTGTGACACCCCAACCGATACACACAATCGTTTTTGGGGAATTAAAGTTAAATGCCAATGATGATGAACGTTGGGCAATTTTGGACCCTCTCCACAGGACTGTGATGGGGTACACAGCCGTTTTGATAAATGTTATGAATCTGAGAAGCGATATTTTTTTTACTCATCACAGTCATTAAGAATTTCTATCCATTTCGAAACCAGATGACGAATTGAATGCTCGCGTGTAACCGCATCAGACGTACCCACTTCGATTTCTTCCGTAACTAAGCAAACTATTCTCGTGTGGCAAAGCCTGACCCTCATTCATTTCAGCGTCACTAATAATTCTGTACGAGGATATCCACCTAAAAGAGTTCTTCAGTTTTCAATTCTACTCGGTATGTTCTACGTCAAAAAGTATGGGGATCAAACCCTGCGAAGCAGTAACTGATGTTGTTGACTAATTTTCTCCGAAATTTTCAACCCTATTACCCTTGAGTTACTGTTTGCTGGGACAGCTCAAAAGTGAAATCACTTTGGCGTGGAGTAGTTTGCCAAAGCGGCAAATCTATAAAATGAATATTCATCGTCTGGCCAAATTATCGTTATCAGCTTGCCCGACGTGGATACAAACAAAAGGTATTGTTTTGATCCTTTTATCTGCGCTAAAGATCACTGCGCATTTTTTTTCAAAATTGGAGCTCCATTTCCTTGTCTCGTACTTTGCTGAGCTGTGGTCAACTATTTTCTGGAGACCACTCTGAGGCCTTACTCATCTGTGTTTTACGTAGAATACATTTCGATTTGTGAGTCATCGGAACACTCGCAAGCATTTGCCAAAGAGGTTCACGTAACAAAAATATGTAGGTTTAAAGAGCGTTTCTCTTGCTGTTACTAGTCGCCGTCAGTTGTGTATGTTACGGAACGCCTGCCAAGGCAGTTCCTAACCAGCAATTGTTGTCTTAACCTTGTTTTGATGGCCGTTTGATATCAGATAGTTTCTACGCAGTGTCATTGTTTTCTCTCTTCTAACCACTTACAGCGGACTGATCGAATAACCGCCGGCTTGTTTTTACAACTAAAACGTTCCTCTGATTTCAATTGGAACTAGTGGTGTGTTTTTGAATGCAAGGCAGTACATTAATTTTCGTGATTGAGTAGCACGTGCAGGTGATGTGAAACTGGTTGGGGTGAACGGATCGGTTGGACGCGAGTATGAAATAATTTGAGAGCTAGGTTGCTTCAAATGGTAGGTATGAAATGATCAACATAACGTGGCAATCTTTGCAGGGATTTTCAGAATGGCAACTCATATCGAGTAGCCTTCATTGGGTGGTGCCACAGCCGGATAATTTGTTTACCGAACAAAGACAAAATATCTAACGATATTGCAGATAAACAACTAAAAGTCTGAGTGCATTTCTCCCATAGTACAGACCCCCAATGTCCAAGGAATTTCCGTGCGCTTCTGTCACAAATATTGCGGTGGGTGTTACGATGCTCTTGAGGTTGAGGTTAAGGGTATTGTGAACAGAAAACCAAACTGTGCACATTGAAAGTGAAACACGGATGCTGGTCATGTCTGTTCTAAAATTGCTCGTCTTAGACAATGCGCTGATGTATGAAACCCTTCTAATGTACTAATCACAACTGGATATCCTGGAATTATTCACCAAGAATCAGATATTAAAACTCAACAAGCCCTTCTATTTGCACTGTTCGTTTCTGGGTTGCACACCCTCACTTTCAGGAGGAACAACGCATTTCTTCATTGCAAAATTATTTCAGCTGCCTGAGATGGATGTACCCTTTGAAAGGGGACAACTAACTGATTAGGTTTGGACTGTTTTCGTTAAGCCATCATGGAAACCACACATTATAGTTCCTGTGGGAGATGCTGCTACAAGCTTGTCCAAGCTTGTCCACACGCGCCTTAGAGTTTTCTGTGTCTCCGTATCCCTCTGACGAGTGAAAGTGCACCCAGACTGTGGACCAAGGCGGACGATTAGTTTAATTATCGACCTTTGAGTGTTCCGGTGTTTCGATCGACCGGATCCATAACTGCTCTATTTGCTTCAGCCGAACAACTACTGACAGTCTGTTGATTTTACAGAAAGTCTGATGTGGCCTACACGAAAAGACAATGAGTGGGATCTGAAGCGAACGTTTCGATGAAAAGTAATCAAGAATGTGAAATTAGTAGCCTAATGTAGCATGCATTACAATAATAAGAGTTGTTGACTTGTTGCACAAGCTAAACTCATAAATAGAAAAGTGCCGTTTATGAAGTTCCCTGCCAATCATTGAAATCAGCAAATAATTTTGGAGCGTTCTGTTTCACTTGCAGTTCCTAACTGTAGACCGTTTTTTTCGGGTTTTTACAACTTTGTTCATTGGGTGACGACCGCCATGCAATGCCGGGAATGCCTTGTAGATATTACTAACTTTCCGAATTACTGAAGGAAGCTAGACGCGCAAGCAGTTAAACGGATACCTTCAATGCTCACGTACCTGTGATTAGGTCATACCCGTCAGTGGTGCTGGCGAGAAGGCTGTGTAGTATATAGTGGCTGTCAGTTTGATTGATTCATATGTAGTATTGGTGATGTACAACCTAGCTTACTGGGCTTTGGCTCATGAGCTTTGTTTCTGTTTTCCATCCACAGAAATTGTCATGAACACCTGCCTTCGGAGAATCACTGTCCTCCGGGTGCTTCCATAGCATGCATATTACGTAATTGGTGACCCTGCCAGGATGGTTACCACACACTGGTGAACCTACTACAAAGATTCTGGCTCTACATGTGTGCATACAGGTCTCAGAGCTAGCACGTTGCTCACTCACACACGGTCGGTACAGCCCCAAATACTGCAACCTCTGCACACGCTCACCAGCTTAACGCACCACATCACTAGCACCGGCCGGTTCACGTAGGCCATGGTACACCGGGGACGGTGTCCTTCAAAAAGGAAGCCACTGTAGTATACGGTGTCTGTCAGTTTGATTGATTTATGTGTAAGTATGGGTGATGTACAACCCTGTTTACTGGGCTTTGGCTCACGAGCTTTGTTTCTGTTTTCCATCCACAGAAATTGTCATGAATACCTGCCTTCGGAGAATCACTGTCCCCCGGGTGCTTCCATCGCGTGCATATTGCAGGCTGCTACTGCAATCCGTTTAGCGCCGTTCGATTGTTCCAGGTAAGCACGGAACTGCGAAATGCTTAACATAACTGGCGTTTTTATTTGAGTGAGATTATATTACTTATAATGGATGAACCTCTTTTTAAAGATGTCAAATGTACCTCAGCATTTCTGATTCAAAGATCCTTTCCCGAAGAAATGAACCGTTCATCGAGCCAAATGGTTAAAGATTCTGTGTACATGACACGTACTGAATACATTTCCAAGGTACATAGCAATGTGGATCGGACAACAATATGGTGGCCGTTAACTGTGACGGACAATCCTATGTCGGTGCGCCCACTTGACAGCAAACTGGAAGAGTATGAGTTACATATATGATGTTGAAATCTGTGAATTCTTTTGAATTGTCCTGGATACAAGCACACATCGATGGACAACCGATGAGTCCTCATAGTGTTTACGAGCCTGTTCCATAAATCGCAGACTCAAGCGCAGCCCCAAGGTAGACAAAGGATAATGTGGGAGGTAGTCAAAATTGTTATTAATATGTAGGTTATATTATTTGAATTACTAAATACACATGAATATTGTCCAAACATTTTTCAGGTTAGTTTACCGACAAACGGATTAAGCAAAGGATAACAACAGTACTGTCGCTACACCATTGTTACTGACGTCAGCATACTGGTCTGGATAGTTCAGTTCGTATTGCCTGTTCGCACAACTCCACACACCATGACCTATCAAATTTAACACGGAATGCGATGATCCGTAACAAATAAACATCAAAACCGTAGTATATTTTTATACCCCAATGAGAGTGGTCGTTTCTGCGCAGTTTTTTTACTCCGTGTGATATAATTGTGTGACCTGAAAACCGGTAAAACGATAATACTGGACCTTCATTTAGAGGTTCACAAAGAAACCTCACTTTCACATTTACCTGTTGGTGAGCTTTTCTCGCAAGGAACACTTGAACTGCGAGATCTTGGAAAGCAGAACCGTTACAAGACAGTTATTCGGAGCGTTCTTATTCTGGGTGGATATTTTCGTTGTCAACTCATTGAGTAACTGATGCTTTCGATCAACCTATCATCACCATAATCTTCAAGCTTAAAACCCACGTGCATGTTGTACACTTATTACGGTTTCGTTAAGCGATGCTCATTTGAGGGTCAAAAGCCACGCATTGGGAGCGGTAGCTGATATTAGTGACGCCTGAATACGAAGATATTAGTGGATGTTTCCTCTGGGAAATCTGGAAGCGCTGCACTGAGACCGAGCAGGCTGGGATAACTCAATCAGCTGAGACCTTGTGGACCTACTCTGCTGGATATGAACTTAATAGAAACAGTCATCAGTGGCAGGTATAAAAGTGCACGTTTTAAACACGTTCATTTGTTGAACCCACAACTGCTCATGGATAAACTCCCCACGGAGGAAGGTACTGAATAGTCTACACAGGGCGTAAAAGTCCTCGCGCGAAAAGGTCAAAATGTGGCTCTTTATTGAGAAAAAAATCATACGCTTCCTTTTTTTGGACAAAAGAGCTCTGGAACAATCGAGTAGAACATAAGGTTGACGGAAACTTGGGGACCGCGCGCCTACCTGATGAGCCCCAAGAAGGGCAGTCGAAGAGGTTCGATGAGTAGTTTCCTTTATGAAAATATCGAGAAAACACTTCTTGGTGGGAGTACAATAGAACGAATGAAATGAAAGACGTACGAGAACGAATTCGCATGATAGGAGTTTTGGTTTTGATTTCAGTTAACCTATAAACACCTATGAGCACCTCTAAAAAGACAGCAACGTAATCAGTCCGGTATTCTCAGATCACCTGAAAAACATTTTCTTTAAATGCCTTACTTGATGGCATTGGAAAGTATGAATTTTACAAGTCTCAGTTCACTAAGTTGAAATTTGTTTTCAGCTGCTTGTATCGGCAGGGAGGTAGTCCTGTAACTGTGTTGCTCCTATTTCAGTTATATCATTTATTTTGTAGATTTCAGTAATATACAAATAGACATTCTAACCTGGAATGATCCAAAATTGTTTCATATGTTTCCATGTTTTCTTTGGGCCTTTTTCGACTTGTAAACATCATCTTTTACTAACAGATTCCCGGCACTTCCGCCGTTCCATAGAAAAAAAATTTTTAGAACCACAAAGATGAACAACAACAAACTAGTGAGATGTCTATCTCAGTGGAAAGATGTGTTTTTCTTCAGATTAGTAAATGGCGGAACATTTACTTCCGTTTGTTTGCGGAAAATCCCACCTGACAGTTTTTGATGAATTCTACTCACAGAAAATCATAGAAAAACATGTGTTTTCCACCTTTTCACGAAGACGGTTCTAGTCACGTGCTTGACAATTACAAGTATCGTTGCGCTTCACTAACTTATCCGAAGATGCGAGAGTTGTTTTTGTTCCGGAAAGATATTCATTTGAAATGCTTTCATATCATTTGGAGCACTAATTTTGGACAAACGCAGCCTGAGGGTTGCTACTTAAAATGCTATCCATTAAACCGATATTGTGAATGAATGCCGTCCATCACCGAGGAGATATCATGTATATTGCTATTCGTATCAGACGTTACTAAAACCTACCTTGGTTGGGAAAGATTTCACTTTCACACTTTGCTTAATAATATGTGATCAGTCAGTGTCAGTAGCGACTAAAAGGGTAGAAAATTCAAATTTTGTGGTTGTCGCTGAATACAATTGTACAAAAACTGACAGAAGACAGTTGATCGTATTGTCCTAGTTAAACTAGTGTCCAGGAATTCAAGCAAGCTCTGTCAGCAGATGAAGCGCGAATTCACACCACATCGGAGCAGACAAGGTGACTGCAAGTTGTTTTTAAGGAACACAACGAGATTGCCCGTCCACAAAAGGACGAATTCCACGCAGGAAATCAGTTGTGGCGGTTCCACTCCTAACTTCCACAAATTCGTAGATTACTGAATCACGGCCCTCCCATATTTAAAACGCTGTAGCGCTCAACACTTGTTCCTTCATATAGCGGGTTGAGTACAATTTGTCGCCATATATGGACTTATCGCCGCTCACCACATCTACCATCAGAACTTTATAACGCCATTCTGTGCCTTGCGTTAAAGATCCTGGAAGTTTGGCATGGCGAAAAGACATGCCTGCTGTGTAAGTGAGTTTCTTGCACACTTAAACAACCTCACCATATCAATATCGTTTCCATGTGATCAGTTAATATCAACAACCGGTCTCATTCGGGACCCGGAAAGTGGATGTTCCCACGCCGACGTCGTAGCAACACGACGCAAACGATAAAGTTGGCAAGTGAAAAATCCTGTTGATCGACCCAACCTGACCTGGTTGGGCCTCGTCCGACCTGACCTGAGATCACGTGACATTCGAAATGAAACTCGTGCCAGTGTGCATGGGCAAACACATTTTGAGCTGTGACGTGGTACGCACAGGAACAGACAGCAGCGTCCATGGCGCTTAACAAGGTACCGACAACAGTGCTAGAAGATGCAACCGTCGTCGACTTGATAAAACAAAACCAGCTGTAGGAAAACCACTAGAGTTGGTGAATGTGCATTACTGTACGAAAACCATCGGAATTCGATGGCTAAAGCTCATATCTTCAGAAGGACAATGCGTTCAAACGAATAACGCTTTTAACTTCTCAAGGATTTTCTGCTTAAATAGCAAGATTTTATGTACATCGCTGCTCCCGTACCTCACTACTTTGCCTTTTTGGCACTAAAACGATGCGCTTCAGAGTTTTCCGTAGAACGAGGGTGAAAATGAACCACCAGTATGGCTCAACCATTCGGGAGTAAATTAGATGAGAGTAGTGGAAACCTTTTTGTTGCGGGCCCGAGAACGCAGTTCAGTCCATAATTTGATTACCTACTGATCAGCAGCAACGTGGTGGAAAACTGTGAAAAAATCAATTGGCTGAAGTTTATTGAATGAGAATATGTGAACTTGATTGACCATGCTACAGAAACATGTCAGTCAAATTGCAATTAGCTTATATCACCTCTAACTTAACCATTCTAGCTGCATTCAGAATATTAAATTACACTAAATGGAAAAGTTTAGTGTCTCCCCCCCCAAAGTTACTTTTCAGCATTTGAAACGGACTCACGCAGATACCGCACCATCGGAATTACTACAGCTTCCTGCTTAATTATTGGGACATAGTTGTTAGGTCGGAAGTGGGTGTTTCAACTTTCACCCGACGAACTAGAGCACCGTAGAACTTGTGATAAATACAAAGGAACACAGCTGCGTGCATTCAGATTTACTCCATTTGTTTGATTGCTACACCGCTTAATCGCATTGCGATTTAACTTTAAGCATGCGTACTTTGTCTTTGTGCTTCTAAAAGCCCTCCCCTCGAATAGGGAAGATGGATGTTCTTCTCATCTTCGTTTTCGGCACACTTTGTGTTTCGCACCATCTACCAACAAGAAGTAATTGAGATGCTAGAGAATATACATTCATTTGCAAACTAATTTGTTTTTTTTCTCGAGGGCTGTCGACGCACTTTCAGCGACCTTATGTGTAGTGCATTACAAATGTATACATGTATCGCAATATCTCGAATATCGTACAGACTGAAAAATGAGGTGGCCTGGTGCAGCACATTGAGTTGCCTGGAAACATCAAAACCGAAAGATTCAGCTGGGTTCCAGGTGAGTCTCTCAAAAAACCAAATTGGTTTGCAATGAGTGTATTTCTCGAAAACAGCCCAATTAGGTTTCAAGTAGAACATGGGGTTGACGGAAACCCGGGAACTGCGCCTACCTGATGAGCCCCAAAAACGGAGAAACCGGTCATTGGCTGTCGACGGATTTTCAGCAACCTTAGGAGTAGTGCATTACAACTGTATAATTGAAATATTGTTTTTGCATTACAGATCCCACCAAGAAGTAATCGCCTGTACATTCGTTCTGTACGCAGAATCCTCATCTCGTTGTTATTTCCCGTCCAACAAGTTGAAAGTCTAATCGCTGTGCTGTTTCAACTGTGGAGACCTGGGCTATTCAAAATGCCAGGAAGAATATTTCCATCAGTTGTGTGTCCTGGCCGGACAATTCAAGCAGCTATGAACAGATGAGGAGAAGTCTCTTACTGACTAGAAAACGCGTTTCAGATGTGTGGCGCCTACGTGTACAAAAAGCCAGACGGTCCGGATTTGGGGTTGAGGCATATCACAGTAGATTGGGGTGTTACGATCCTGACAAAAGATACAGTTAGGTTTGGGCCTAGAAGCAGACATGTGTTCTCACATTCTTACTGATTACGTATGTAGGTAATTCGGGCGGAATGAATGCAACTCGATTTTTGCTGTAGAGCCTACTACCGTTTATCAAACGAAAAATTATGCCGCCCGGCCCAGAAACTCCGAGTGGTGGTTGAAAAAATTACCAGCTCTATTGCCGAAACCACTCGTGTCAGCTGGGCGAGAACGCTTTCTCCGAGTCCATTGGTCAGGAAACTCTGAATCAGTCAAGAAACAAATGTTTTGAGTTGTTGTCAATCGCGGAAAATTTGAAATCTGGCCTCTTGTGTTAAAGAAAAACACATACGCCTCATGCTGTTATATCGACCTGTTGGCCACAACCTAGTCCGACTCTAATTTAGGTGATCGAAATCAATGACCCATTGACACGTGTAATTCAACAACTGGTTTTGCCCATATACCGCATAAGGGCGAGGTGGCTCAATGGTTGGCGCGCGAAGATCCGTGGTTCGAGTTCGACCTCGGCCTCTCGACTTTCCCTGTCTAGCCTAGGGCAACCTGGCAGTATCCTAGCCCTCGTGCTTCCTTCTGGTGACATAGAAGTTTGGCACTAAAAGGGTGCTATAGCTGAACGATAGATATACACCACGTAAAGTTGTTACCCTCGCCGATTTTTGGACTTCCATGGGTTGGATTGGTTGCTATTCGTATGGCTTCACAGTATTCCTTGGCGAACCGAAAGAGACAACAATGGATGGCATTGTCAACAGTAGCGTTGCAGTAGGAAGCACGAAATGCAAACCACAACTCAACACAGATTAAGATCGGACCAACCAGAATCCAGGTACAGCGCAAAGGCTGCTCTTTTTTAGACTATATAAACGCAGGCACGAAGAGAGGAACCAACCAACCAACAACGTACTGAAGATGTCTCATCGAATGGTGACGAAACGTCTGCAAGCCAATTGCCAAGCTCGGCGAACAGATCAACAGCCACCCGATCAATTGCCAACCAATACACCCGAACTACCAATATTCCAACACACTCTTTGAACTGCCAGATGAAGTTAATGCATGTCCGTAGGTAGTCTGTTGCCTACATGGACGGTTGATTGTACCAGCCAGACATTTCATCAAACATTTCACTCGAATCCAAAGCACATAGGCAACAGTCATTTCGTCTCGTTAAGTTTCCAGCGACAGGCGAATTGGACGTGGAACAAAAAAACCTCCGGAAACTCCGGAATAACAGACAGATCAGCCCACATGACAAGTTGTTATTTGCGAAAGCTGCATGCGTCCGTCCATTGTATTCACTGGCCTTATTGACAACTAATCGTGATGTGTCAATATTGGTTCAAACGTTTTTCATCAAACAGCTTGAAGCGGACTTTTGCGTGGAACCTAGTCTGAAGCTGTTGTGTACCGATTTGTGTTCGACTTGATCGATTGTTGGGCAACTGTGAAATTATTTCTCCTAGTAACTTAGTGAATGAATAAATTCATTGTAACGCGGACAAAATTCGTCTGAATGGAAAGTATTTGTAAATGACGGTTGATCTTGAGGACCAAAAACTACAGTCATCACACTCACAGGTAGCAGCATTTCAAGCGACTGCGTGAAAATAGTCTTTTTTGCGAGTTTGCTTCTTCTCGCGAGGAACTTGAAATAGACTTCAAGGGGTCAGCCGAGGTGGTCTCTTTCGTGAACTAGTCTGTCCAACGAGTGAGTGTGATTTTCACAAAAGATAACTACTGTTCAGAGTAATGGCACAAATTGTGTACATTCATGTAGGGCAAAATACAGATTTGCACTGTCTTTGGGTTTAGCGCGAGCAGGTCGGAAACGCAGGTTGTCAAACACGCAAAGATTATCGCAGTATATTACTGATAACGATCTGTCTTCACCACTAAAAGCAAGCGTTTGGCGTGACCGAAAACAAGTTCAACTGCTCCTTCTGACGGACAGAAAGTTCAGAGTTACTGCAAAATGGATAACTCTGAGGCAATCTGTAGGTATTTTCGTGAGCTGTCCTAGGAATTAGAAACGCTGTAGACAATCAGTTTTATTCTCTGGTATTTTCAGTGTTACTGGAGAACAGAAGAGGACTGCCTGAGATGTACTGACTTCAACAGAACTAATCAGGTATCTATTGTGTGAAAGTAGACACCAGTGTAACATCATGCAACAAAAATGAATTTGCGGAAACCAAGTGTTCTGGTAAACCCCGAAAGTTATTAGTAGTGACCGCAGTGGCCAGATGCTTTCAGGCAAGTCGGATACCTACTCATGAGATGAAAATATGGTCAAATAATCACTAAGTCAAAACATTAGATAATGACCGAACGCCGGTTGGTGAAGAAATTAGAATTCTGCCCTCACATTCATATCCTAGACGACGTTCAGACTTCTACCAATCCCACAACCACTTAGAATCACTCAAAAAGGTTTCGTGTGCCCCTGAGACACCTGACTGACAGACATGTCGGTCGATCGACGCAGATAGATAACATCTAAATGATCGTTCGGGGTGTCATTGCATACCAACCACACTGCTCAAACTTTGGTCTACTCGACCGTGCGTCCAGCGTGCGCTGGCGGAATGGTGCTCACCTCGGATGTCTGGTGTAAGGAGTTGACATCACTATACGCTGAGGAGTCCAGGGTGTGAGTCCAGTGTAGCATCTATGTTGGTTCATGCTCACCAGAATAACCGTGTCAGAGTAGGACTCCAGCGTGTCCATTATTTTATCTGAAACATGATAACGTTACCAAACAGTTTTGATGCAGTAGGTAATCCACTGTCTCTGTTCGTCTGAACATTAGTTCTTTTCCCCTAATGTTTTGCTAGATCTTCAAAAGTTTGTCCTTGTTCTAAGTACATTGTTGACGTTGACTGATGGACTCAGCCACCTCGTAAACACAACAGGCTGGGGGAGTTCACTCGAGTGGACCGAATTTCCTTAAAATCATCGAACAACTGATCACACGAACATGTTTCCCGGTCTCGTCCGTATGCCCTGCGTTCTTCAAAATATTGTTTTGGGAGGAATAGGCAACATTTCTCGTCTTAAGCATGTTAACATGTCGAAGAAAAATGAAGACTCGCTTCTAAAAATAGATGTCATTCACACAAGACTTGTCGGGTTCCAGGGCAAACATCTCAAAGATTTCTCTTGTTAGGAAATGCTAGACGGGACAAAACAGTCGAGAGCGAGTGCAGCAAATTACGATATATACACTCCGTCAGAGCTCTTTACTCTGCTCAGGCTTCCAAGACCTGGACCACTGTTCTTCGAATAAACCGATTCGAATGCGAACCGTTTATATGGGCCTTGCAGAACTAGAATGCCCCAACTATCCATCTGGGAAAAGGGCGATAGTTCTGTAAGTAATTCAAAAATGAATTTTACCGTAATAGATGTACCCGATTTCACAATACACTACGGTGGCTCTCTGATACTGTTGCACAGACTGTCGGCTCATTCTTAGATTTACGTCTGTTTCTTTGAGGATTTCTTCACCCATGGCCTTCGTACCCATCCGAATTGAAGCGGTTTCTCTATTGCTTTGTCCACGGTAAAACGCATGGTTGACCCCAAAATTCTGCCCACATGCTTCTACGTAGTTGTCACTAGTGAGAGGATCTTGGTTGGGGTAAAGAACTCGGGAGGTAACAATTTACGGTTGCCAAAGTCAGCCACACCCTATCGGAACACCAGAAATAAAGGGACTGATCTGGAACTGGATTTTCTCGTTCTAAAGCAAAAAGCATCATTATCAATTTACTTTGGGCATCTTTTGGGGTGAATTTAGCTTTTTGGTAATAATTGAAGGAGACGAACCTCTGGTAGCTGCCATCAGAATCTCATTCCCCTTTGGGAGCAAGCTCATTGGTTTCAGTTATCCCCGTATTTATGGTGGCACATAATACGATTCCAGAAATATATCCCAAGTTCTCATTGTTTATCTAATGCATAGATTTGTTTGTCGACATACTCGTATTTATTTCCAGCATACAGGAAATTGTTGACATGAAAAGCCTACTTTTAGCCACTGCGTTCTCGTAAAATAAGTAACTGTTTTGCATGTGAAGCTGACTCATTCCACAGAGCCGCAGCTCACGTTTTTGGGCCTGCTCATTTTATTAATCAGTCAAACACTGATTGTACTCTCAACTCGGGCTCCCATAATAACATGTATTCCTGTCAACAGGGGCTCTACAAACTTCTGGCTGCAGATATTGTACTCGAGAATGCTCACGTGAAAGATGTCACTGAACGATTAAACAAAACAAACGACAGCCTTCCTACGATGATTACTGCGCGGATCGGTTGTTTACAGGAGACCAAATCGTCACAACAACTAGCAACATGACTCGTAGTCTAATAAACCATTCTACATGAAGCGTCTTTTACTGTCGCAGCGTTCAAACAAAAAAGGTGTTAGGCTTCCTATGAACTTATTTACTTCCGTAATGCCCGGGAACAAATGGTTACATACGGGTATCATGGTAG
The DNA here is from genome assembly GCF_000715545.1 of Opisthorchis viverrini. Taxonomy (NCBI): domain Eukaryota; kingdom Metazoa; phylum Platyhelminthes; class Trematoda; order Opisthorchiida; family Opisthorchiidae; genus Opisthorchis; species Opisthorchis viverrini. The sequence goes on from NW_008751796.1 coordinate 532,061, forward strand.
CTTGGGGCACTTAGCACCTCTTCAAAAGCAGCGATTCTTGTGTTGCATAAATTACCGCAGAACCAGTCCACTAATGCTACGTGCAACTGTGTCCTTTTCGACCTCTTACCTCAATTTCATTAAACGTTAGTCGTAAACAACTGGGACGAATTCCAGTGTGGGCAAGCTAATGCAGAATGTGCGCTTGACAAATTGCCCTCTAAAAAGAACAGTCGCATACCGGAGGTGTTAGGGTTCTACTGACCGTGGGTGGCATATACTGCCTCTGCGATGTACAAAGTGTAAAACAACTTTCTACGGAAAAACCTGCAGCGCTATGCGCCTTCGGCGAAATATCGTCCAATTTTTACACTACAGTATTTTTTCTAGATGCATAGTCATCCGCTGAAAGCGGATCCTTCTACAAAAAGTTTCTACTTGTTTTACGGTCACCTGTATGAAAAATTTTCAAATTTATTTAAACTCTGTTCACCATCCTCGGTTCCTTCTACATCTGACACCATCTCGGTCAGAACGGTTTGGAGACGATTCTCCAGAGATTTGTGGCGCGTTCTTCAAACGAAAATAGCCAGATGAGAAAATTTGCCAGTGTTTGGACGTTGAAAATAGGCTTATCGTCTAAAGTCTTTTTATTCAAACTTACGTATTTTATAAACGTATCAATCCCAGAAGAGTTGTTTAGGAACAATATCAATTTTTGTATGTACTATTTGTATAAATAGTAAGTCATGTAAGTTCTCAATTTTGTTTGACCACCAGATATGTTTTAGTTCAATTACTCTTTTGTGAGCGTTACATAGTGCCGCAATCACTTCAGCGCAATCTTGTTTCTGGGCAACTGAACACGCTGCGCGTGGCACACTACCTCGCTCACCTACAGACGTATAAACACTGTCCTGTTCACGCCGGGGTGTGGAATATGCGTTTCCGTAATTTAATATATCCGAGAAGATATGAATAAATCGAGCGTCGTCATTGCCAGCGTGCTTTGGTTATCTGGTACTAACTGCACCGGTGACTGAGCGTTGATAAACCAGCACTCTACCAAATTTCATACTTTGTGGATTTTCCTAGTTTACCAAATTACTGCTCTTCACACACGCCCTCGTTTAACCACACCTGCTAGAGTAGGTGATTTGATCTCGGTCGTTAGGACCATGTCTGCTGGTGACAGAAAATGATGGACAAATGAACGTGAGTGCCTGCCACTTCCGGAAGAAAATAACCGAGCGCATAATGTGTACGCGGTGTCATAATACACCGACTGAAACGGTCATTATCAATGCTTTTACCGTTCTGGTAGAAGGTCGACACCAACAGTCCGTGGCTTACTAGCTCCCACTTGACTCAAGTCATGCCTGGTTGGCAAAAATTGTCTTGAAGTGTAAGTTTCTACTTAAGACACAAAAAAGGAAGCAAGCCAAACCAATGTAGTAAGACAGGAGCTCTCAAATGACGCACGATAATTTCACACAATTTTCGTAGCCATTGATCAATACCAAATGATAATAGGAGTTTACCCGTGCACCTCTAAATTACACATTTATGTAAACGTTGTTCAAAGAATACGCGCAATATTCCCTCAAACAGTTGGTGGTTTTTGATTACTTGACTTCTATTAAAAAGAACTAAATTTAGTTTGACGGCCGAAACTTGGCAGTATGTAATGATATATTAAACTAATCTTGATGTTTGAAATATCGTTGTGATCCTTGCAAGCTTCAGGCCTTTAAGTCACTGAGGCTGTCTGTCTCACACCAGTCACGTAACCTTTTTTCCCGCAAAGTCACCACAGCTAGCTGATGTACTTTAAATCATCTTCAAAATTACGAATAAAACTATATTTCACAAATTAAACAATGTGTAAATTGAACGATCAGATTTCAAAACTAATTCCAGTTTGACCCATCAGGAAAGGGGGATGTTGGAGCGACATGTTTGGTGAAAATTTGGTTGCTCAAAATTCAGACAAACAGTCAGCATGATTCCACCAGATTTAGGTTTCGAAAGAACACAGATTAAATTGAACAGTGATGTCAGAAGGCGAGAGAATTGGTGCTTGCGTCAACGATCGTTTAAACAGGGGTCACAAGGAAAAAAGTGCCTTTGAGCTTATATGAACATTTTGATAGGGTAAAATCGTTTACCAAATACCTTGGTCTTAATGAAGGACTAAACAGAATTTTCCACTTATCGTGTTCTTCAACTGAGTTTGTTACACAAAGAACGCACCGTGATTTAGCTGGTACAATATTCGTGAAACCGGAGAATGCTTTATTCTTGAGGTCAACGAAGAAATGTCGAAACGATTTCGGTGGTCTCATAAGTAGTGCGTCACTCCCAGCTCAGAAGTCAGAATTGCTTACATAATGCGCCCAAGATAATCACAGCACCTCCAGTATTCAACGCGGATGACAAATCTCAACAAAAAAGTCACCCAGAATTAAAACATAGTCGTTTGATTAATTGTCATGAAATGCTGAAAACTGGGCCAAAGATGATATAGAATCGTTGGATAATGACAGAGGAATCTCGCTGACTGAGATTTCGCTGGAATTTCCCAACTCTTTTGTCTCAAAATGTTCACACATCACCTTAATATACCGTGTTAACTCCTGTTCCAGTACAGCTAACAACCCAGTTTTAGTTTCATTTTTGAATATTTACTGTTTTTTTTTTTTAAAAAAAACAAGAATCTGAGTCCAGTTAACGAGCATACTGAAATTCAGCTGGTTCAGTACCCTCAACGGAAATAAAAACCCAGTTCTTGATATCTGCGGCGCGTAAAGAAATCAATACACCACTCTGGTGTATTCCAAGTGCTCAAGGCCGATGAAGATACATGGCACGTTTAGAAACGGACAAAGCTTCAAGTACTTTGAACCACACTATACAAAAATTTAAATCAAACCAGCTCCGCTGGTTGAACCAACACACTGCTCAATTAACCCAAAACTCAACAAACCAGGTGTAATGATCTGTTAGTTGGACTCCGATACGTTCATCTACTCATCGGGACATTCGTTTTTACCGCTCGATGTCAGAGACGACCTCAGCCTGTCAGTGACCCATGAGCTGAGTTTATTCCTTCTTGAGGGTTACTGACCTAGTTGGCTCGCTGATTTTGAAAACATTCGTAAATACAAAACAGATTTTGTAACTCCATAAACAAAATGTCAGCAACATACTCACTAGATCATTAAAAAACCAATTTATAAAGCATTTGACATGAGACGACCGAAAGGTGCAATCGAAAACTCCCGGTTTTTATCGATTCGTGGCACTTTTCAAGGTCATAATTCTGTGTATTCTTATTTCGGTTACCACCTACCGAAGAAAAGTCACACAATCGAATCTTCCCAGATTAACGCAGTGTGGAAATCCCGGGCATTTCGATAATTTTGTCGCTCGATGTTTTGAAACCTTACGAACCGGTACAAATATACTCGTTACAGGTAGAATTTTCATTCTACGGTAATGTATTGGGTCGAATTTGGATGGGAATTAGCGGAACATCAAATGGCCGTTGTACGGAAACGTATTTGTTTGTCATCGGTTTGACACTGATGTTATCCGGGGCAGAGAGACATGACATACTGATAGTCTAAGGGCGTAAAACCATTAAATGCATCATGGGGAACGAGAATCGTCGCACAATAAAAAGAAAACGGGCCAAATCGTAGACCCGTGTGGATAATGTAATCACTAAGTAGGGGGCAGATGCAATTCAAGAAGAATGGACGTGAGTGGATGGGGCGATTGGAGAGCACGCGCCGGTCACGTGTCCCAATAGGTTGATACTGATTTACTAAGGTACGGAAACGCTTTCACACAAAACTTGATATCATGGGAACTACTGTATACATCTGGCAATAATTGACTTTCGAGTCCCAAGAACTGCTGCATAGTGTGCGCGAAGCATCTTTCAGTGGGATGTTCCCGTCCCCCGGAATGAGTTGTTTTGGAGGCGGACTATCGAGGATCCTCTTGAAACAATAATAATCAACTTGAACTAATGTTCAGCGTTTATATCTTTCGCACTGCGATACCCACTCTTTCACAAGTTGCGTGTATTCTCTTGGTTGGGTAACCGCGTTTGTCCTATATTCGTCATCGCATATTCATTTTCTTCCGTCATATTTTTGATCAATAGTCACGAGAACCTTGAGGAAATATGAAAGTTACATGACCGTCTAACCGACATGATATTGTCTTCTGTTTGCTGACACCACCATCTTTGGGTGGTCACTGGGTTCTTATGTAGGCCATCAACCCCAAAAAATATTTACTTAGAAGTGTTCAGTTTTTTTTACGGAAACAGCAACATACATGGTGCTCCCTACCGGCCAACCGCTAACGTTAAAAATGTCTGCCCTGTGCCGAGCGTTTCAAGTTTCAAAGGCGTCTTTTCTCGCTAAGACTTACTAATTTTCTGTTGAGATTGAATCCGCGGGACTGTGGAAATGTCCGTGCATGTAAGCAAAGCGTCATTAGGGCCCCTAAAGCTGCGCCAGTCCTGTTATAGATCGCAAATGAATTTCAGTAGCGGGATATCCTCTCTGTATAGGATGCTGGATATTTTGTGTGTATCATTCAATTTAACTTGTCAAACCCAAAAGAATGGGTGGAAGGTGGATCGGAACTAATCAGCCAGACCAAAAACAACAGTTCTCTTGAGAATTCGCTAAGACGCTGCTGGTGAAAAATATTAAAAACCAGGAACAGACTACTCGCGACGGCGGGTGAAACGTCAAAAGTACCTCGAATCGAAGACTGGACAAATACCAGATGAAGGCAAGAACTACGACGGGTTGCCGCTTGACAATGCATGGTGGCTTACCATACAGCGCGTCTCATAATAAAAGCAAAATTTAATTGGGTAAATATACGTAGTTAACTGAAGATAAGATAATAATTTCTTTTATTATCAGTAGCTACATTAGGAAGCTTTTGTTTTCAAGTGTTATTATTTTTGTTCTACAATGAATATTGGTACGCGCGTTGAAATTGTGAGACTCTATTATTTCCTTGATGAAAACGCCACCGCTGCACTTCGTGTTTACAAAACCAAACATGGTCTCGTCAAAGCTCTTTTCACCGTGTCGAACATTACACGCTTGATTGCGAAATTCGATTCCACTGGATCTGTATTGGATTTTTCTGGCAAAGGGAGAAAGCCTGTGAGTGATGAAAGAGCGCCCATTGTACAGAATGCCGCCCAGCAACTTCAGTCCCAGAGCACCATGGCATCTTCGTCAATAACTCAGGTGTCTCAGTTGACCGGCATTCCCCGATCTCACACCGCTGGATTACTGGTTTTGGGGATTGAACAAGACTCGCATATATCAGGAAAATAAACCGGAGAATTTGGTGGAGTTAAGAGCAAGAATTAAAGAGGAGTGTGCACGAGTGACGCTTGAAGATCCTGAACATGCTGTGTCTCACATCTCATACCGCCTCCAACTTGTTATAGAAGAAAGGGGCAGCTTTTTCAAAATTTCTGTAATATTAGTTTATTATCAGTAAACCTTCATAACGTACATATTTCCAAATAAAAAATAATAAACATTTAAAATAGTTTTTAGGTTTTAACATGTATCTTATTTTGTGCGTTTATTATGAGACACCCTGTATTTCATCCGCAGCAGCAGTTCCTTGTTCACGATCTAAATGACTCTGCGTGCTACTTGTATGGAAGAGTCCGTTCGCTGAGCAAAGTCAACTTCATGGCTTCGTTAAAGTTTAGAAGTAACTTTACGGCCTTAAATTTTATCAATGACTAACCTTACTTTGCAATTTCCACCAAAGTGGTACAAATAATTACATTTTGGTGTGTAGCTGTGGTGGAGAGTTGTCATTCTGAGTGATAACGCGTAGTGATCAATCGCTTAGTTAGATCCAGCTCTGGACATATTCCTACAGGAGAAATGATGGAGCGGGTGCATGAAGCTGACCTCATCTTTCACAAGCCTAAACAACTGACAGCCAGAATCACAGAGGGTTCTATGGACTGGTCACCTATAAACCTGGCGTATTTTGGAGGTACAGTAGCATCTTCGTCAGAATCTGATCTGTTTCCCGTTTTCGGCTTTATGCACCAATGTCATCAATTAACATACGAGGAACCGCTGATCTTGTGGAATTTCCTTACGAGAAATAAGATCTTCGATTCGTTTGCGTACGTTGTCTTGTAAGCTTGAACAACAGATGAGTGTAGTCATTCAATTGTTTTTTTCTCCGTGACACAATTACCGGCAACTCTTGCTCTAAACTGGCTTAGATCAGTAAAAAGAAGGGATTACAATGGTGTGCTTTTGCCAGGATATTAAGTCAGCCTATGTCCAGAATTCCAAAACGTTATCGACCGCGGTACAGAACGGGATCCCTTCGAGTAATATAAAATACTATAGTGGGTAAGCAGTATGTTTCAATCTAGTTGAATTAGACTAGGTCCGGAAAACCTTCAATCCTAACGTTACGTTAATTGATCCTGCCACAGGTGCTGCCAAAACGCGACAGGAGTCATCGAGGTTTGAACTAAAGACCCACTAAGGATTCAGCTGAAATCCCCTCAGTGAACCAAATTTATACTGTAAATTCGAGCAGCACTGTAAAGTTGTTTCATTCCCAATCACGAAATTCCAGGGAGCAACGGATCCATGACCTCTGGACTTTGCTTTTCGAACACTTAACTATAAGGTAGTGGTCAAATCTGTCTGCCAAACATGAAAGGGTGTTCGTTTGGGAGAAATTTTGTGTCGGGTTCGGGGAAACTTTCCTATAATCACCGACTTTACAGGTTCCACATAGATAAAGTTTGATTCTCTTGGATGTTGTTGAGTTCCATCTGGCCACACGTTTTGTTCGCTGAAGTCCATGTTTTTTTCGAACGCAAAAAATGAAAGAATTGAAGGCGAGCCAGAAAGCTCTCGTTGTGTGCAATCATACGGAGACCTTATGTGAGGAATGCATTGTATTTTAATCCCGCTGTCCATGTCATGGCTACGATTCTGATTGCTATGCACTCTTGTGTGACATTTCTGGTAGGTGTTTAATTTAATCGTCAAAGTCCTTGAGTAGCTCACTACCCAGCTGATCTTAAATGGACTCATCTTAACTTCGCCGATCGCCAGATGGAACAAAGTCGATCTGTGTAAAACGTGTACCTGATAGCATTGTGCGTACTGCTACTTTTTTCGCCCATTTTGACGTTATCCAATCAAACGGCGTGTGAGGTTTGTCGATTCAGTCTGCGCGATCCGATCGACTTGAGCATTAATCAACTTCTTGTCAGATGACTAGGCGTGACCTACACCAGCTTACCTAGCGAAGACAGCATACATGTTCCCAGAAGAAGCATTTTGCTATTGCCTGTAATGGAGTTGCAACCATGAACTGAAATGAATGAACACGGTTTTGAGTTTGAGTCAGCGAACCACACAGTAGACAGCGTACAGCACGTTGTTGCTACTAAATGGAGATTAGGCGGGAGATTCTCGATTTTTGTAGCAATGTTTTCCTCAGGAAGTTGAAAAACGGATGGATTAAAATTAGGAACTGACATCGGACACATGCAAATTAACTTCTCACATAAGCTTTGAGATTTAAGCTGTTTTCTTAAAGTACTAGATTGCATACAGTTGAGTCTTCAAGTGAGCGAAACAAACTGTTCTGGCTGCGCCGCAAAAATAGGTATTCACCAAAGCGATTCGTTTGTACCTCAGGAGACGTACAACCACGCATTTAATTTTCCGATCGATATGGGAGCCTCACCCAGTACGGTTTAGCATCCTACATAATCGGTTCCAAATTGTCGCTGGGTCGGGTTAATGCCCTAAATCAGCCTGTCTAGCCATAATTTTCTATTAGAACGGCCAACCGCCGGTTTTATCCTACGCCAGATTTATTTGCAGTGAAACACAAAATCCGAAAGAAATGGATCGAGCTTTTGACTGGGTTGTTCCACAAAATACTGCGAGATTCAGGGCTACTCAGAGTATACTGCGTGCGTCATTCTTGTGGGCAATACCATACAAAGACAACTCGGTAGGAACAGAGAAACAAACTGAGTGGAAGAACGCGCTACTCAATCGACCAAGCATCAAGACCACCAGATGCATGTCTGAAAGTGTGGACTAAGCTCCTAGGAATACTCCATGGTTTGGAGTGCCACTCGGACATGGTGCCATTTGCGATAGTCAAAGGGCACCATGGTGATTTCAGGATGCAGTGTGACGGCAAGTTTACTAGGCGATGTGTGAATCAGTTGGTCCTTTGACAAAAGTGGCTGTTAGCCTGCCTACGTCTAGGAACCCGTCGGTGAGGCGCCATCAATGCCCCATCGAAAGGATACTTTTTCCTTGGTAGGCTTTCGACACATCCTCAACAGCTTCGGGCGACGGATGCACAAAACTGTTCATCTTTAATATACTGTCATCTGCCGACCGGGCCGGATACAACACCACTCACACTTTCTCCACAAATCCACAATGCTTTCATCCTCGTAGCGTAACCTATCAATGATCACCGGACCATTTACAAGCTAAACACAAAGCTCGACGTCCCGATCAAAGATCACACGATCAGCACCCAACATGTCTGCTAATAAGTTACAATGACAGTTGAACTGACAGTGAAAAGTCTAGCAACCACACCCGTTTGAAGCTCCTCAGGGCTAAGCTTTTGATATTTTTGGTTGCCAATGATATGCGTGTGTCACGTGTTTCCCACTGGTAACACAATAGTTTCTCAACCAATCCACACTTGATTAAACCAAACCCCCGAATGGGCCCCATCGCCCTCGGAATCGGTTTTTGGTTTGCTTTTCCCCTTTGGCTGCAACCTTGAATTTTAAGGATGTGAAAAACAACGAGAGCCAAGATACAGCCGCCTGACTTATATCTGCCATCTTGTCGTGGTGACGACCACAGTGATCTTGCGGGATCCAGTAGCTGTAAATCAGTTCCTCACTTCCAGTCATACTGGAAATGCCAAGGGAGAGCGGCCCGAGGGAAAAGAGTGACTCACTGTGCTATAACAATTCGTTTTACAAGACGTCCTGCAGTTGAGGTCTTGTTGTCATCTTCGACACGATTTCCTCAAAGCAGTAAGGATTTTTCTTCAGGTGATCGGCATATCCGTCGGTGATGCACTCCCCCGAGGCATTTCCCCCTGAAATCCACACACCAAGGTCAAGCAAAGGTTGACGTAACCGCCTGCTCTGTGCTGAAAGTGAACATTCTATGTCCCGACATTGAAGTATGAAAGCGCTGACAGGTAAACTGGGTCGGTCCGACAACTGCTGCCAACGTAGATGGAGACCCTGAGACTCATCAATGGTTAACGACACTAGTAGACCCGGTTCAATCAAGCATTAGGTTGCACCTCTGCGTCAAAGCTATCGCCCTCATTTCGTGGCTGTACACTTTCCAGAACGCTGATCAAGTGACTGGCTGGTTGAAAACGCAGCCTTAGGACACCACATAAGGAGTATGAATAAATGTTCGACTTTTAACGACTGTTTGCGCGATTTTATAACAAAAAAAGTGTGCCCTTTATTATCTGCCTTTGTCCTGCTAATGGTTTTGCTAATCCAAAATGTGCGCTTAAGCTCGTTTGGTCGAGCCCACTTGGAACAGAAATTCACAAATTAGGTCACTGGTACCGATCAATTAACTGATTTGTCACTCGATCGATTAAAATTGATTGAATGGACAGCAACTTTTAATCACGAAAACCGAAAAGGGATCGATCGATACAACTGTTGCAGTGCATGAGTATCAACCGAGCCATCGAGTTATTCCAGAAACGAAAATAGTTACTAAGGTTTTCCAGCATCAGGGACGAAGAATATCGATTTTATGCTTACTAGTCATTCAACAAGAGCAACTAACGGACAGACCGTAGTTTCTGCTAAGAAGTGCACCTTACAAGTGAACATCACTTTCTCTTTGCCCAACCAGGTAGTCATATAATGTGGATGTAAGGTCTACGACTTGTACTTGGACCTCTGTGATTTGCAAACCAGTGTTTCTTGCGCACCATTTGGCTCCCCAACTGAACACAGTTTTGAAATGAACAGCAAGAAGAAGCAGAGAAACTGTCAGTTTTCCGCAAACTTTATAGGTGGTTTGTTTTGTCTAGATAATCACGAACTCTCGCCCTAGCAGCATTAATATCACCAATAGATGAATAATTATCATTCAGCTGTACATATGTGGCACTGTTGTTTCCACACAGGCTTGAGTAGGCCACTTACTGACTCATCAGAACAACTCATGATTACAACTACAGTCAAGGACGAAAGAACTAAGGGTAAAGCTTGGTAAGTGATCAGGTGGCTGTTGATCTGTTCGCCGAGCTTGGCGACTGATTTGCAAACGTTTTGTCACCATTCGAGGAGACATCTTCAGTGCGCCTTTGGGTGGTTAGTCCCTCTCTTCATGCCTGCGTTTAATAGTTTACAAAGAGCAGCCTTTGCGCTGTAACCTGGATTGTGATTGGTTTGACCAACAGAGAAGCCTACCATGACGCAATACAGATCAAAAACGGGCCAACCGAAATAGATAACAATGGATGGCAAGTTCAATAGTAGCGTGGCCGTAGGAAGCAAGAAATACGAACCACAACTCAAAACAGATTAAGATCGGACCAACCAGAATCCAGGTACAGCGCAAAGGCTGCTCTCTTTTAGACTACATAAACGCAGGCACGAAGAGAGGAACTACTCAACCAACAGCGCACTAAAGATGTTTTCTCGAATGGTGACGAAACGTTTGCAAATCAACTGACAAACTCGGTGAAAAGATCAACGGCCACCTGATCAATTACCAACTAATGCACCCGAGCTACCAATATTCCAACACGTAACCAGGGTTAAATCTCCTGTTTGGTGCAGGAAGTTGTGTTTGTTACCAGTGAATTTTGCTCACATGAAGGATTACCATATCTGGTTAATACAAAATTGGTTGGCAAAGTTATCCGTTGCTACACGGTAACCGTACAGTGTAATGTCAACAGTAATTCAGCTGAGAGGAAGCGTGAAGAAAATTGATTTTTTGCACATGCTCAGGAAAACAAATAAGACGATGCAAACGGAACAAATGATAGTGCAAACACTCAAAATTTAATCGATTGCGCTGAAAACTGCCCCGTAAAAGATTTGAAATTTTTCTAAGATGTTGTGAAAAGTGTGGTATGAAAAAGATCAGTAGAAACTGCGGTTAAACTCAATCCAGCAAAACAGGACGAATTTTAAACGAGGTGTGTATTTTTTATAAGGGATCGTGACCAAATACACTACTCATAGACGTAATACACTACTCATAAGGTTGCGGATAATGCATCTACAGCCGAAAGCCGGTCTCTCCTTTCTTGGCCAATATTTCACTGAAATGTTGTAATGGTATATTTTCAAGTATTCGTCGGGCCCAAATAATTTCCACTTTTGTTAGACGTGAATGGGCATTCAAAGCGTTCCCACCCTTCTCCCTTCTTTGTCAGAAACAATTATTTGTCTGGGTTAGAGTGTTGATTTGGGGCTAACAACGCGAAACGATTGTGCCGCCATTGATGTTCAAGTGGAAGTTGATCACATTTGTAATTAGCTCCTGGAACCCAGTCAGTTTTATGTTTGACCATTATCAAGACAACGGTCTAGATTCCACGCTCCCAAGAGATTTGTTTGACACAGGTAATTCCTAACAAAGAGGTGGACGGCACTATTTTTTTAAAAAAAATTTCCCAAAGTGCCGACTTAAGAATATGCCTGGCTTTGAAAGCAAAAGAGTATTTTTTGTAGAATTTTTACCGGTGAATTAAGAAATTTATTGTGCATCATCCGGGAAGCATGAATATGCCTGGCTTTGAAAGCAAAAGAGTATTTTTTGTAGAATTTTTACCGGTGAATTAAGAAATTTATTGTGCATCATCCGGGAAGCATATCAGAAACAGGGTATTTACCGTGTGTTTTTCCAGTGCGCAATATTTAGAGAATAATAATACGATTTGTATAAAATGGCGTTTATAATGATCGGAGGTCTACTAGACGAGGTCACTTTGGAATATCACTTTGCGGGACTACTGTATTCTGAAGAAAACGGTGCGTTTAATCGAATGTCCGTGACGATAAGCAACTAATCCAACAATCGATTTGCTGATTGGTCTCTGTCGTGCATCCATTTGTGCTTACCCCTGCTTGAGCCAAGGACAATGCAGAGAACCGGGTGTTCATTCGCTGTTTGTCTTGAGGGTATTGAACCAACGAAGCAGTCGGGTTATGAGGTTGGAATTTGATGAGTGGGTACTCCCTTGATGAGGAGTCGTCTCACGCGAAATCGATTATATCCAGCAAATCAACAGACTGTTTTTGAATTCTTCAAACTGAATTCTGCTTTGTTCTGATTTGTTTTTTCTGACAGCTGAGGTAAGCAGGTGCACATAAATTTATTGCATACAACATGCCGTATTTGCACTGACAGCCCACAGCGTCGAAGGTTAAATAAGGACTAGAACAGTTACCAACATTGTTCCCTATGCGTATGCTTCGTGGTGCTCGAGGTGGCAGGACTTGGTTAGCGATAGCTAGCAACTATGACGGACCGCCTGAGATTTCTTTTTCAGAAGTGTACATAACTACAGCATGTGTGGAAAAAGTAAAAACGAACGCTGTTTCATGTCATGGTCCGCACAAACCATCCTACCGTCTGCATAAATGGCAAAATGTAACTCACCCTGATCAGCTGGTCCCGGCATGTGGTATCGGGATCCATAAACCGACTTGAGCGTTTCATTAGTAACTCCAAAACCGTCTATTATCCATTGTACAATAAGTTGTTTGTTAAAACTCTGACCTAATTCATCGGGAGTAATTCCGTAGAGATGACGATCAAGTATTCGGCATTGAAATCTTGCCGTTCTTCCAATCACGACAGACTGATTTGACGGGCCTTTGAGTAATGTTCCTGTGGGATTTGGTGAATCACTCAAATCGGCCATTGCGTAACGAGTGCTCCAGAGAAACAACAAAAGTGACAAACACAGATGGTGTAAATGCCTCGGCTTGATGATTGATGAAAATACCATTGTTTTGACCTGTCGTTAAGAGCAAGGCCTACTCTCTTATACGCTTTATATCCAACATTGACGAAAGATAGAATGGGCAAACACAAGTGCGATGCTAGTCGCTTTAGTCATCCAGTTGAATTCTGTGACATGACTGCCCCAGCTATAAGGAGATTTGTAACTTCCGCCCTGTTGTACCAATCATCCAGCCTGATTGGTCCATTGGATGCGGTGAACTGTCACGCAACCGACCAATCATATTTGACCGTGCATTCTCCTTAGTTGCCACAATCACCGCTGTCTAGTTGATGGTCAGTGAACCGTTTTTCACACGACCCGCGTTCGAAAAGTAAAATGTACTTAGCATAAACATGGGATCCATAGCCGTGTTAAATGGAAAACAAAAGCAAAATAGACAAACAGTGGCGTACAGTAGAATCTGTAGCATGTAGCAATCTACCGAAAAGCAACACACTTACCATAACTAAATGCATGTGATCTCACGACTATATTCCTTTTACAATTCTGCAAATGTTAAGAGGCAAATTAAAATTTTTCAGTCACTACTGGAACTGTGGTTTTATCGGCATGTCTTTTTAAACGGCCAAATGGGTCCGTCCATAAAATACACGTGCCTAGCCAATTCTGTTTCGCGTCTAACTGAACCGACACAGGTGATGAGTAACCCTTTTAAGTAGCTGAGACCCATGTCCTTGTTATGAAGTTGTGGTGCTACCACGAGAAATTCAAGTAGAATTTCGAGAAATATACTCATTTGCAAATCAATTTGGTTTTCACGAGAGACTCAATAGGGTCTCTCGTTCATGATATTCTACAAGCAGAACATAAAGTTGACGGAACTCGGAGACTGCGCCTACTTGATGAGCCCGAAGAAGGGCGAAACCGGTCGTCGGCTGTCGAAGAGCTTTCATCAACCTTGTGAGTAGTTTCTTTCACGTATAATTTGTTCAAGATTTTTCACTTTCTCGCCGCAGACGCTCTGTTCATGCCTATTTGGATGTATTGTTTGTCCTGCATATAATCGGATTTTAGTGTTTCTCAGTATCATGGTTGTGTACGGCATCACAGACGGGAAAATTCACTTCTGCACGAAAAAAAACCAGATTCCTTGTCAGCTGCCTCACACCTCCAAATAGACGTGTCAAATAATTGACGAGTGTCAAGGAAATTAGTGACAAACGGCCACGGGTTCCTTGCAGTCAATAATTCACTGATGAAAATGCCATCTGGGGAAAGTATTTCGCTTGTAGGGGCACAGCTATCAATTTACATGAAAAAGTGATTGCAAGCCGAACCGGTGAGTGGCTGGTTTCTCAATTACGGAGCAATCCCAATGGATGATTTTAAAGGAGAGACAGCCCGGGGTGAAACTAACGTCTGTTGTGCTTTTGGACATGCAGGTCGCTGCATCATAAAAAAACAAGACAGAATACAGCAAGCGGAACACTTCAACACATAGGGGAACAGAACAAGAGAGTTTCCTACTTGGCAAAAGGACGGACTGTGGTAATTCTGTGGTTCGGAAGCCCACCCAAGTCTCCTGCTGGCAGTTACCGTCTA
>NW_008751796.1:547233-566905 GCF_000715545.1 Opisthorchis viverrini
ATCTGTTCACTAATCTGTATATGAAAAGCAAACTAACTAACGACTTCTAAGAGGACGTTTCACTCATCGAACGAAGTTTATTCTTCCACTCAGCTACTTATAGATAATATACGTCGTTGCTCGAGGAGCCAGTCAACACATGTGACTATGTGATGTGGATCCCGTGATTGAAGGATGAACGGCGCTGTCTAAGTGCGATTTAATCACACTTCTGATCAGCCACTCGTGGCCGAACGGTCAGGTGTTCAAACTACCAGGCGGGAGGTCGCGGGTTCGAGACTCTTCGGAGTTTCGTGCGATACGCACTGCTGATGAAACAGCTGTACAGCTGTGCTTCTCGGCTTTTCAGCATAGATTGGCTTCACTTACAGGACGAAATCTCCACAAAAATCTCAAATCTCCTCACACTGCCAACAATCAGAAGACCTCTCGTGAAGACCAAGCGATCCTATGCCTACCCGGTTGACCTAGTTTGTCTGATTTATAATTGAAACAACCGCCTGATGCCCCTGGTGTTCCAATGCATCTGAAAAGGATTGCTCTAAAAACTGCTAAATTTTGGCGGCCTTCATGCTAAACACTCAAATGAATGGCCACGATTCTTAACGAACAAAACAGAATTGCCATACAGTCACACTGGCCGTCGACGTGTTGGTGACCGTGAAAAGATCGACCCAGGGAAGAAACTTCTACTGGAATACTGTCGTAACTTTCTAGTCAAACTGCTCGAATTTTTCGGTGAAGAGCTAAGACGCATAAGCAAGACTTCGTTTTAACCGGAGTCACGTGAGTCAAAAGAGCTGGAATAATGGACTAGTTATCTAATAAATTGTTAGTACTTTCAGAAGATCTATCAGAAAACAATGACTGAGTAATAAGCTCACATCAGCCTGGGCAAGAGAAGCTTTCCGTTCAGTCATCATTCATCTGGTTAGTCAGACTAGAAAGGCTCCGTCCAACCCATCCACTCCAAAAGCATGACAACTCATGACTTTGTAAATTGAGTAGGTACTCGTGCAAAAGATTTCCAAACAAACGAGATAATTTCAATGAGCTTTTTGACAGTTACCGCTAGAGATCGAAGAGAACCAAGATAAGTTGGGTGAATTTAATGACCTGGTTATAAATGGCAGTCAGTTTCGCTCGTGGCCAAACTACTAACTGAGTGGTCGTGGATTGAAACTCTTTTGAGTTTCATCAGGTGTGTACCGATCCTGATTACTCTTTCGTAAGATTGGAGAAACTTACATCTGAAAACTCGTCACTTCAGAACCCAGTCAATGCGTAATCACGTGATGATGTTTGTTTGATCAAAGAAAGATCGATGCTATGTTTGAAATGAGCGTCAATCACACTGCTGATCAGGCGATCTGGACTGGACGACTGAGCCTGAAAGTCATGGTTTTCGAAGCTCCGCTGATTTTTGTGAGATCTACCGTGCCTGGTAGATTGCTATCAGGCGTCAAACAACTTTAAGGTGCTTTTTGTCTTCTCAACACAGATTGAACAATTTCAACTGGCAACTTACAAAACGTTTAGACACTGAAAATTGAAGAACCCTAGTAGATCCGTAGTAAACGATATGTGCAAAAAAATCCCCAAAATAATCACTCATTTTTCGTCCGTGTTTGCTAAGTCTAGACGGCCTCTTTGACATTAGCGGTGCGTTTGTGTCATTAACTTCAGATGGACTGTCCTGGAGGAACAAGTGAAATTTACTGTCGAAGATCCAACTAAAATGTCAATGAAATCTGAATTCCATGTAAAAAATGCTTCACGATGTTTTTTCTAGATATACACACCCATAGATTAGTCCACTTATTGCATGATATGATAAAATCACTTCTTTGGTATCGTCATGAGGACTGCGAAGCGTGAAAAACTCAGGGTGATGAAGTGATAATCTTTGCGCAGTAAGCCTTTCTGGTCATGCTGAAAAGTTATTCTACATAAAACATCATCGGGAGCAGCACTTCATTACGTACGGTTTTGCCTCTTGGTCAGACAGAGAAAATTTGACATCTCCCTGATGCAACCTTGTGAATATCTCTAATTGGTTGTTGATCAGGTGTGTATTGATCTGTTCGCCGAGCTTGACAATTAGTCTGGAAATGTTTCGTCACCATGCGATGAAACATCATCAGTGCACAGTTGCGCGGGTACTTATACCTTGCATGCGTGTGTTTGCATAACACTGGAAGACTATGTGACATCTTCTAACGAATTTTATTACTTGCGGCAGCGGTTTTCGTAAACCTATTGGTCCGTTTGTGATCTCCGTTGCGTTGTGGTCTACGTTTCTTTGTATTCATTGATGGTTTCAACTCCTTCTATTTTTGACTGTTTATTCTCTTCGAACTTGATTGGTTAAGTGCACCACCCTATTTTCTATCTCGCTCCAGATTGTGCCCCTGCCTCCACCGGTTAATTTGTTAATTTCGTTCACAATCATTCCTCTGCTTTATTTGTCCTTGGCTGGAAAGATTTGTTACCGAATACCGCTATTTTGCATAAATAAAGTGTTCTCACGATGCAACTGCCTGTGTTGTGTTTGTGTGCGACCATCTCTGTTGACCAAACCGACAGAACGGAGAATCAGCAAATAGGTTTTGTTTTGTACTGGCATGTGCGAGAGTACGCTTCCATTTTGACATGTGGTAGTCAGTTCTTAGGAAGACATATCAACAAGTTCTTGATAGAATATTACTCACAAGGCTGGTGAAACACCGAATTTACATCAACCTTATGTTCTACTTGAACCCCAGTTGTCCATGAACTACCACAAACACGGCATATATGTATTAGAAGTCCTTGGAAAATAGAAAGTGGCTGGAAAACAGACTTTCTTTATGCCCCATCGGTACCTAGTGCCGTAGAGGACAGCTCAATGCCGATTTCGCTCTATTCTGTTGGTATAGCAGGTAAGCATTTTCCCGGAATTTTCCCCAACTACTTGTTTATCTGAACATCAAGTTGGGATGTTGACAGTGACTCAACTGAATGTCCTGTTCATAGTGAAAATGATGTTCAAGATACCGAAAGATTTCTGTGGATACGATATGACTAACTAGGGTGGTTGAAATCCTTAGAAAGTTCACCACGGGCTGAACCTTCTTGGGACTACTTAGACACACAACTTACTTGCGTAGGATGTTGAATCTAGCTGGTAGGAACATGAAGAATTTCATCTAATCCAGCATTTGTTCACAGATTGCCAACATTACATCAGATTGATGCTTGGGAGAGTTGTGAAGTTCCCATGCAACCTTATGGAGGCGAAATGCCTGAGTTGTAAGAGCGCAAATTTACAGACCAAAAGGTGTGTAGTTCGGACTCATTCTCTGCCTCGGCTTCCCCTGACTAGGCTTGGGCAACTTGGCAGTATCCAAGCCCTCGTGCTCCCTTCGGGTGGCACGGCATCAAGGCACGGAAAACGTGTTACAGCTGAACGATTATCTTTATTATAATAGGTGGTTACGATGTATGAACTCTCCAATATTTTTGATTCTGACCCAATTTCTGTGTCAAACATTTAACTAAGAAGCAGCTGGAATTAAGAAGTGGGAATTGTAGAATAGATAGATAATCGTTCACCTGTAACACCATTTTGGTGCCTATCTGCCCTGCTTCCCGAAGGAAGCACGAGGGCTTGGACGCTGCCAGATTGCCAAAGTCCAGACAGCAGTGGTCCAGTTTCAGGAGTCGGGTTTGAACCGTGGATCTTGCTCACCCCTCAAACTCTGAGGCATATTTACCACCTCATTGAACAAATCAAATCAGCCATCCTTCTCAAAGTGTTAGAGAATGACTTATCTTTCACAGACACAATTAAAAAGAATTTAAAATAATTTTAAAAAAATTGAAAAGACTTTTCACGGCAGCTGCCCAACGACTTGGGTTCAAAGACAAAAAGCAAATCGAAAAAACTTGTCTGTTATCAAGCATTTGGGCTTGGGGTAACTCGCGGTTGTATCTTGGTTACAGGTTTGTCTGTCGGGAGCTCAAATGACACAACTTGTACTCTTACGGTTTCTTTAAATATAGGTATTGTGGACCTTACGGCATGACTTTGTCCGTTGCTTTTAAACTCATTTCACTTGATTGGGGACCTAATGATAAATAAGCCCGTTGAAGAGTTTCCAGCAACCTCGTGAGTGGTTTCTTTTATGAAAAAGCCCATTGTTTATTATAACTACAAGTCAGATTATCAGCAACTTGTGGAGATCCGACGCTATTTCAACACTCTTCAAATTGTATAACGTCAAGAAGCTGTTCTTTCCTGGATAAAGCTTGTATCCAAGCCGACGGAAGTAAACCCACCGAGCAGCTGTGACTGCGGTTGCATTAGCTGGTTTGGAGCCCAAGTTGTAAGCGCACATTGTAAGAGTCGAGGCGAAATGCGTGGTCACGTTGCAACAAGTACTCGTGGTTACCTGGACACCATGACCTGGCCAGTGGCGAAAATGCTGCGTCAGATATTGAGTTTAGAAAGCCGAAATCGGGATGATTTTGTCGTTTGTTGGGAGCGATATCGTGGGGAGGGGGAAATGTATGAATATCGCCAAGCAATAGTGGAAGTTTCTAATTGTCTGTTCATTTCAGAGACCGGACTATCTTTGCAGTTGAGGGCACACGCTTGTCAGTACTGAATCAGAGGTAGTCAGTTAGTATTCCACTATGCATTCAGACAGGCCAGTGAATTTCCAGTGTCTTCACTCTCCTCCGGCATACTGGAAGCTGAATGCAATGCGGTACACTCAGGAGAGAACATGTGAAAACTGAATAATCTCTATTTCCGATCTTCGCCATATGTGCATCGGAACACAACGTTACGTTCAACACTACTCAGTTTGGTATTTGGACGTATCTGCATGTTGTCCAACTATCTCATTTATTTCAGCCAGAACGAATTCGTCATAACACATTTCTTGGTAATTGATCAAGTGGCTGTTGATCTGTTCGCGGGGCTTGGCAACTGGTTTGCAAACGTTTTGTCACCATTCGAGGAGATGGAACGTTTGCAAATCAAGTACCAAGCTCGGCGAACAGAGTGACAGCCACCAATACTCCAACAAATTACCAATGACACGTTTCTAATCATTCATCTTACCTTCTCGCTGGCGTTGGTTACCGCTACAGTAATGTTCCGATCTGAAGAAATCAATCAACATAATTTTGACGGAAACTCGGCGACTGCTCCTACCTGATGAGCCGCAAGAAGAGCGAAACCGATGGTGGGCGTCCGAAGAGTTTTCAGCAACTTTTTCAGTAGTTTCCTTCAGGAAATCAATACATTTTCAACACTACAATTTGGAACTTTTGTGATCAGAGTTTGTGTAAAATGTGCCGAGAGTTTAGTGGTTAGGCACGAATTTACCAGCCAAAAAGACCGTGGTTCGAACCCAAACCCGGCATCCTGCCTGCTCCTGTCTAGGCTTGGGCAACCTGGCGATTTCTCAGCCCCCGAATCGTCTTCAGGTAATATGGTTGAAATACACCTAATATACGTTAAAGGTAAACAGTTTTATTGTTAAACCGGTGTATTTTTTGAGCAAGTAAGACTGGTCGCTGCCCCATATTTCATCTGCTCATTAATGTCTACATGGCATACCATAGAGTGACAAGTTTGAAGCTACTAATTTTTGCGGAAACACGTGAAACCTAACCTTTTGAAGTCCTTTTCTGCTGCGAAAACGTAATTTTATCTACATTGTAGCTCACTGGCTGCCGATGAGAGGTTGACAAGTTCCTATAAAACTGAGTCAGGTTCAGGCTTCAGATTTATCGAATTCGCGTTAATGAGTGAAACTCATATTGGGTGATAGAGTTATGTTCACATCTACTCCTTCAAGTAAGCACAACATTCATTGTGCGCCCCTGCAATTGCGGTTCCTTTGGGCTTCCAGATGTATAGACAAAGCTCTCATAGACGGTACTCAGTGTCCCAGAGGTTCAACAATGAATAAAATGTACATCGTCAATGAAAGCAAACGGGACATTCAGTAGAAACGGCTATAGTGGATTCTGTTTGTCTCCCACCACATAAGAATCACCACCTGGTAGTTCAAACTATCAACCAGTTGGTGATCACTATCAAGAAGAGGTGATGAGCAGAATTCCCTTAAGGCCTTGCCTAAATTCCAGTGGGTATGGTTTTGAATATTAGTTGTTGATCAGGTGGCAAGCCGAACGTGGTAGTCCGCAAGTGGTTGTTACTATAAGAGTAGGAGATGTGGTCAGTGTGTGGCTAGGTAGCTAACTAGCAGTGTGTATGACCAAACCCATGACGAGTAGTCATTTATGTTGCTTCAATCTCAGTCTTATTAGATGATCCCATTGGCGCTGCTGTCATTCATTCGTAACGGACACCACCGAACGACTTGTGAGGGGCCTAGACGAGTTCGCCCAATTTAAGGATTCCTTCCAAAACCCCAGTTAGGGTCACGAAGGTGTACAGTTTGCCAAGAAATATAGCACATTTCTTACTGGTTACCGGTACACTTTGAAGGGATATTCCATCTTTTGCAGTTTTTTTGGACGGTTGTACATTGGTGTTCGATGCCGGTACAATCGTGTGCAGTGATACTGTTTATTAATTCACCTTTGAAAGTCCATAGAAAAATTCGATCATTCAAGTGATTTACCGTCTTTTTACAGCCATCTTCCGTCACCCACAACAGCTCTCCGATTCGTCGGATTTGTTCACTGATTTTGTAAGTAGTAAGCAAGTAAGTAGTAAGTAGCATGGCAACCGTGTGACACTTTTTTTAATTTGTTCATTTTTCCTTAGCTGTCCTGTGTAATAACTGGGACGAAGGTGTGCCATCGATGCTTTTGAGTGTTCTAATCAAGCTCAGTAGATTTTGTGACTGCCTTCAAGCTGCCCAATTAGACCAAATTCGTCTAATCTAAAACTAAAGTGGGGTCGTTCTGTGACAACGCTAGTTAGATCCTTGACCCATGCATGATTTCACCTCTTCTCATTGTGTTGTTTTCCAATCAATTTTGGAAAGTTTTCGAAACAAGTCCTCCTGTCTCCCTACCAGTTAGATCCATCTTTGCCTCTTACTGTTTGACCGAGTCACTTACTGTGGGTATTCTGGCCCTCTCGTGTTCAGATGGGCAACTGTCTGCCCAATGGCAAGCTGCCACGCGTGAAAGAAACTAAATCCGTGATTGGAGTCTAAGTGCTGGCAAATTGATGGTTATGCTCCACGTGTGAGCTACAACAAGCGTGAAAATCAACTCCAAGGCAATCCTGCACTTGAAACAGTTTACCATACAAGCTACATATTGAATTTTGGTAGGCCGAATGAGCCCAAATCTTTCAGTGATTCTATTTGAACTGCTTTAGCAAATATACTATAATATATTTGTCTGGTAATCGACAGCCCCAAATATTTGATTTGCCGTTTCTTAGACAGTCGGAAATTGCAGTCGTTGTGTAATCAGTAATGCCTTAAAGGTTTCGAAGGCTGAAACATATAATCGTCCAGGGAGTTTAGTTTTTACTTGAAAATTGACTTCGCTAGCGAAAGCAACCTATAGACCAGCTGGATAAACACGCGGCACACACATGTCAATCATATTTGGTCATTGAAACGGGTGTGAATCGGGCGGATCACGTGACAATGACAACGGTCTGCCTGGCCGGGCTAAGCCAGACATCTATGAGAAACGTTTTTGAATAGAAAGCCTGGGCTTTCACAAGTGGTTTGTGTGTGAAAGAACGATGTGTCTACCAGCAAATCAAAATCTGAAATTTAATGTCAACCGTTTGTCTGGTATGGTAATGATCCCTGTTTGATCATGGATTCGTTGTAGGTGGTTGGAGGGTTTGTGAAATTCAGATAATCAGAGACTGCAAACTCTGAAATATTGATTTTCGCCGTCAGTTGGTTTTAATGTACTACTCATAAGTTTGCTGAAAACTCCTCAACGGCCCACCACCGGCTTCATCCTTCTTGGGGCTCATCAGGTAGGCACGCAGTCCCCGAGTTTCCGTCAACCTTATGTTCTGCTTAGAACCAAATTGCACGAAATTAGTAAATATACACTCATTTTCACACTAATTTGGTTTTTTGAGAGACTCACCTGGAATACGACTGAATCCCTCGTTTGTGAGGTTTCTAGTGATCATGGGCTCTCGACAAATTTTCAGCAACCTTATGAGTAGTACATTACAAAGATACACGTCTATCGCGATAGCTCGAATATCGTAGTGACTGAAACATGAAGCGGCCTGGTGCAGCACATTCAGTTGCCTGAGAACATCACAAACGAGAGATTCAGCTGGGTTACAGATGAGTCTCTCGCAAAACCAAATTAGTTTGCAGATGAGTGTATATTCACTAGTATTCCACTGTATTTAGTTCTACCAGATGGCGTAGGGGTACCAAAAAACGTAAGGTGAGTTAAACGGCATAGAAGTCTAATTTTCGCTCTAGAATAAAACGGGTCCATGATGTAGCACGGACTGTTTTGACAAAGTTTCACTTTTAGTTTGAAAAACTATCATCTGTTGTTTTTTTCGGGTAAAACAAAAAAGGATGAAACGTAAATATCTTCTAACAAAAAACACAATGAGAACACCAGCCGTGGCTTTCGTCAACGAATGGAAATGACGTACAAGGCGAAAATTTGGCGTTTGTGCATGATCTTCAAGGTGAAAAAGTTGTTGATGATGAGATCACTCAGCGACACAATGCTGGTTATGTCATCTGTATTAGTGATCAAATCACTGCAGTCAAATCGCAGACCTAAGAGAAAAACTCGATCATCAATTAGGTGCACTACAAACGAGAAATTGAACTGAGTTCCAGATGATTCCCCAATAAAAACAAAGTTTGTACGCGGATAGTTTGCGTAAAATGTGAGATTGATGGAAGCTGGCGTCGACTTCATGAGCCGCAAGAAGGGTGTGACCGACCGTGGGCTGTTGAAGAGTTTTTTAGCGGGCTTTGTAGTACTGCATCAAGTCTTTGGTTTTAGTGCTTCAAATGAGAATCCATATGATCAAATCAGTGTGAAAAATAGCGTGGCTTTTCAGCTCGTGATGAGAAAATTCCGGCTAACGTTTTTGAGGCCGATCGAGAAGATGCTTTCGAATGAATGTTAACTAATAGGAGTTTTCAAATCCAGGCTGCACCTTTTGTGGCCTAGCTTTTTAAGAAGTCTAGGTTAGTTTGAAGCCCCTCTACTCGGAAATTTTTTGTTATAAGTATTCCGGGAGGAATGTTCTGAATACGCAGACAACAAGCTAACCGTCTCGTCATTTTTAAGCCCGACCGGGCTTGTGCGGTCCCCAGATGCAGTTTCAATCAAGGACCAGTCATCCCCACTTTCGGGAACTACATCCACCTAATAAGTCCTAAACGAGGCAACCTGTGGAAAAGCGGCCGGCTTCAGAACAGTGGCCCCACACAGCCTGTAGCCTTGATAAGTGCTCACAAAATCCAGGGAAAGACCAAAAGTCGGTTTATCATATCGGTGCATAAATCCAACATTTGGACATTACGTTGCACACTTCGGCACTGGTAAGGACGTGGTTAGCAGGGGAACGTGAACTTTCTTGAAGCAGGCTTGACATGAATCACGCTGCAGGCCTTACCGACCGGAAACGGTCACGTCACTGGGACAACAGTGTAACTGAGCTGGCCCATAGTTGGTTATGCAACAACCCATTCGATGTGGTTACTCAAGGGGGGATTGCAAAGTTATTCGATCAGCATGGGAACTGAAAATTGCTGCAGCTAACCGAGAACCGTTATTCTTTTGCGAGGCACTTGATTTCCAAGTTAGAAAAGCTGAAAGACGCTTGGTTTAACCCAAATAACTTTTCGTTTTAAACGCTGACAATACTTAGTAACTCAGGGTGATCCTCCATTGATAGATACGTCATACTTGGTCGCATTTGATGATGATCCCCTTTGTCATTTCTGTTCGTATTACCACGAATCTTCTGTTGTCCTTAGAGGAAAGAAACAGGATTTGTTAGAAATCATTACAACCTTGGACATCCACAAACCGTTGACAAATCGACCCTAAGTTCCTGGTTCAGTTAAGGGAATCTATACAGAATGGGTAACTGCAAAGTACCAACGGAGCTGACCTTGCCAAGGAAACACAACTTTCGCGTGCAAATATATGCGGGAATAAAACTCCAAACATAGATTCAAAACAGACTGGAAAAATAAGGAAATCAAGGGCTTATCATTCGACAAATGCTTCAGACAGAATGGCGACATCTTCACACACAGTTCCGGTGCACTGCGAGGAAATCAGGCGTGTGTGAAAACCTCATCGCAGAAATCTTACAACGGGTGATTCCTTTTTTTGTGGGAGCCTTTTGCATGAAGAAGTTCTTCAGTTCTTCCTAATAGAATCACTGTCTTCAGAACTGTATCTCCTTCCCTAAGATTGGTCCTTTCAGGAGGTAGAATTAAATCTCGGA
The DNA here is from genome assembly GCF_000715545.1 of Opisthorchis viverrini. Taxonomy (NCBI): domain Eukaryota; kingdom Metazoa; phylum Platyhelminthes; class Trematoda; order Opisthorchiida; family Opisthorchiidae; genus Opisthorchis; species Opisthorchis viverrini. The sequence goes on from NW_008751796.1 coordinate 557,687, forward strand.
TAACAGCTTCAGTGACGCTTGACTGAACCAATATGTCAAGGTACCACCCGGACAGTTGGAAATACATTTTATTCGTCACTCATCTAGCCACATTTACGTAAAGTGGCTTTTGACAATTGACACTTTGAATAGGTTTGTTTTGTCATCACTAGCTGCTTCACCTTTGACCACATTTGGAAGGGAAACTGCTCACAAGGTTGCTGAAAAATCGTCGACAGCGCACGATCGGTTTTGTCCTTCTTGGTGCAGTCCCCGAGGTTCCGTCAGCCTTGAACCCGATTTGCACGACCTTAGCGAAATACATCAATTTTTGCACCAGTTTGTTTTCGACGGGAGACTCACCTGGAACGCAGCTGAATGTGCTGCACCAGACCGCCTCATGTTTCATCTCAGCATATTTTCAGTTGGATCTCTAATGAAAAACCAGCCGATATCCAAATGAGCGTATCTGCCAAAATCTGTCTACTTTGGGTTGAAGTAGAACATAAGCTTGACCAAAATGGGGGGGGGGGGAACTCCGCCTGTCCGATGAGCCCCAAGGTGGACGAAACCGATCATTGGCCGTCTAAGAGTTTTCAGGTAGTTTCTTTGACGAAAATATTCTACGATATCTCAAATATCGTTTCAACTGAAACACAAAACGGCTTTGCGGCATTACACTCAGGTAAGGAATATCACAAACGCAGATTCAGATGACTCTTCTGTGAAAACCGTTCGGGCAGTTTCGTTCAGTTTTTCGGCTAAAAATCAATCTAAGGTTTTCTAACACTGAACAGTTTTGCACACAAAACTCCGACAAATTCTCATTTCTTTGCGTATCATTCTGTAAACAAACACAAACACTGACGTCAAAGATTACAACATCTGTAAACATCTCACGATCGATTGACTTCCTGCTATTTGAACGAACTAGATAGCTACTGTCAGCGTTTCCAGTCCATAGGCACGCAAATACCGCCAGGATGGAAAGCCTCATGAGACAACTCATGTGAACACAGCAGCTCAAATGGCGCCAAATGCATTGTTCGTATTCCAGGTAAACACAATTCCCTTTGGTTGCTAGGCAACTGCAGTAGAATAAACAGAAGAGTAATATAGTTGACAAATAGCAAAACCAGACGTAACGTAAGTTCGCATTCAGTTGGCGGTTATCTAATTCGAGGCCGCAGTAAACAACTCGAAACTGTGAGTAGTATGTTTCACTCAAATTGACCATAGCCAGCTCACTTTTGTGTAAAGTTTAATCCCCTAAGGAGAGAATGAAGACGAAACTGATCGGCTATCGAGAGTTGTACCCACCTGACGACTTTTTCGCCCGTTGAGCTCCATCAACTAACTTTTTCAGCTTGCCGTCAAAGTCGTTGGGGCATCAAGCGACGCCAAAATACTAAGCGTCACCAGGACGATTAGACCTCGTGTAATTTACTGAATTTGGCTACACTACTCGTCATAATCTCAGGTCAAACTCCAAACTAATAGCTTGCCATCCAATGGGAATAGGTGACCTGTTCGGTCAATAGATTATGGCATACATTCACGTGTAAGCCGATCACCTGATTAGGTCAAAACATGCGAGTTAAAAATAGCATAGATGTTGAATTTCAGGGCACATACTCGAGAAGGATGGAGAAACGGGTCAAACATACTGACAGAGTAGTAAATTTGTAGTCGATACGAATTAAACTTAAAAACGAAAAGGCACAATGAGGACGCAACATTCAACAAGGTCATGTCAACCACACAGTCGGCGTGATGGATCATGCAAATGAAACTTTGTGGTTGATCCGCAGACACCATTCCTATATGGTAGGATTGAACAAAGGGGGTGTTAACCAGTCGATAAAGTTTTTCGAGTAAATATATCACCCGTGTTCAAATGAACTTACTCCTTGGTTGTCGGTCTGTTCGCCGAGCTTGGCAGTTGGATTGTAAACCTTTCATCACCAATCGAGGTGACCTCGTCAGTGCAGGTTTGAGTTTGAAATCCAAGCTAGGCGAACAGACCAATAACCAAGCAGCGCACCCGAGCAACCTACATTCCACGACATTGCGAACTCTTTCGTGTAGATTATACTGCAATTAGAGAACCGTTTCAGTGATTTGACTTCATTTGGCCAGAAAATATGACGGCGTGACTGTAAACTTGTAGGGAGAAAAGCATGCTGTGACAAATTTATGAATAGGGCTCAAAGTAGATGATTGCAATCTCAGTGTGTGAATGTAAACATGAGAGCTCATCAAGTCTGGACGTGAATAAACGACAAATGAGTTGAACAGGTATTTACGATTCGGTCAAACACTACACCGCTTAGGTGTGGGGCGCCAGAACTGAGTGTTTTTACAGGTTATATGGCCTTCGGCTTGTCGAGCGACACTTTCTGTGGAAGTTTTTCCTGCCTCGCCCAAATCGTGTACTGTTCCCTGACAGAGGATGGCTTTCACCCATCGAGGCATGGATCATTTGCGCACCAAGTGCAGTTCATCTGCGATGTCCATACACATGTGTTAGCCGAACCCGGTATTCCTCCTAACTCGGATGAGTAAGGCAAGCGGCTGGTCAGCCTGAAAAGAAGATAACTAAGAGTTTATCCTTATGGTGGATGAAAGAGAAACAATGAATATTTGTGGTGCCTCAAATCACACCGATTCCTATCTCGACCACATTTGTAGGTATCAAGTGGCATTGCTTGAGTACAGTCTCCAAAATTTATTCGACGTATGTGCGTGTCAAAAAGTGAAACCTGATCAGGAATGATGCAGCGAAAATTTCAAATCCGAGTAGACTACGTTTCATTGATCAGCACCGCATGAATAAACACGTTCTACTATCCGCACTCGTCCTGACCGCTTTCGGGTAATTAACTAACTAAGGGCAGCCCAAGTACTCATTTTCAATTATCCCCGGATGAAATGTCCAGCCTGTTGGCAGTTCGTGCGGAAAATTTGCTCGAATAGAGAGAAGCCTTGATCGTCTAAATGGCAGCTAGAGACGTCAAAATTACTCGATTCCGATTGAATGTCTGCATCAAGGCTACACCGATGTATTTCCCAATTGCCTTATTGGTGTTATGCAGTGAAAAATGACTGCTATTCACGACAGACACAAAATGTTTTTTTTCGTTAATGTGATGTGAGTGATTAACTTTGGAAAACGTCGAAAAGCTCTGAAGAAGTGAGAAGTGCACAAATGAAACGTGACTATTTTACAAAAAAAATGTTAGTCCTGGAGATTTCATCGCTTTTGTCTAACATCTTTCAGAATAACAAATCTCCTACCATTTTATCCCCGAATTAAAGGAACTCATTTTAGGCTGAACGCATAATCTTCCATTCCTATTTAATGGGGCATTTTACAGACAGGTCTGCTGTCTAAAAATTTATCTAGGTCGGAAAATTGGCCGATATCCGACTTTTACAGTGGGTACGTTGGTGAAGCCTTCTCGATGTGACAATTCCAACCTACTGAGTAGCTATTTGGAGCAATTTCGTTGGCGCGAATTCAAGAATGCCATACACAGTTAACTTGAACAACATGGCCAGTAATCTTGGTAATGTAGTACTCATAAGGTTGCTGAAAATCCGTCCACAGCCCACGACCGGTTTCACCCTGAAACGAGAGATTCAGCTGGGTCCAAGGTGAGTCTCTCGAGAGAAAAAACAAATTAGTTTGCAATTGAGTGTATATTCGCTAATTTCGCGCAACTTGATTTCAAGTAGAACATAAGATTGATGTAAACTCTGGGACTGCACCTACCTGATGAGCCCCTACAAGGGCGAAACCGGTCGTGGGCTGTCGACGGATTTTCAGCAACCTTATGAGTAGTAAATTACAAAGGTATACATGTATCGCGATATCTCGGACATCGTAGTGACTGAAACACGAGGCGGCCTGGTGCAGCACATTCAATTGCCCGGAAACATCACAAACGAGAGATTCAGCTGGGTTCCAATAGAGTTCCTCGAAAAAACCAAATTAGTTTGCAAATGGGTATATTCTCGCTAACATGGCCAATTATTCTTTATTGATGCACTAATGACTGGGACCCATGAAGACTACTTTCGATTATGCGTGCGCCGTTGGTTCATCCGGACACCCTATAAACCGTGTTACGCATAGAGTTGAGCAAAATTTGATATGCCCTTTGTAACAATGTTCCAGGAAGAGTTATTCAGAAGATGGTCTGGTGGAGGAAGTAGAATTTCTGGTCATCCAGAAACACTTGCGATCTAGACTTCAGAAAAATATCACCCCAGTGTGACTCTTAGACTTTTACACCTACGCTTGTCATTCAAGGATCACCCGGGACCTCATATGAACACCCTGAGGACATTTTTATTGCTGCCGAGTTAAGAGTTGTTTTTTGGACTATTTTTAGCATCAGACAGCGTCTCAATGACAGTTTTCCCTTACTGATAATGCGTTTATCTGCCCTGTGCAAACAGATATATCGGTCGATAATGACTGATACTGCGTTTATCTGCCCTGTACACACAGATATATCGGTCGAACAGAAAGGCGGCCAATATGACGGAAAGTGGAAAACAACTTCTCGAGTCTTCTTGAAAGACAACGGTATGGTGCTTGGAGTTCAATTTTCCTCCACGTTTACAATGGGCCTTAAACATACTTCGCCCAACTTACCAAGAGCGACCAAATCCAGGCTTTTGGCTATCCTCAAGCCGTTCATATAGCTATCCAAATGTATCAACCTCGTATTTGCGTAGTATTGACATCTTCTTGACTAAGAAGCCAAACATTCTTCTCACGTGGCGCAAACGCTGTGATTTCTGATGAAAATTTTGACATCTTAGGATTAATTCTATTTTACGGTGGTGGATCCCGGTTCACACTGAAAGTGCTATTCTGTCCAATGGCAGGACGATTAACGCTGCTCACTGTTTTGATCCTTCTAACATGCTCACATCTCCAAGTAGTCATAAAAATATGTTACAATAACCATTTTATCTGAAAGTAATTTGATGATAATCTGGCTTTCACTGTGGGGCAAATAACGACTAAAAACGGGGATCGAAAATCGAAGTAATGAACTGTATTGAGTACATTTCTGAGCCAACCCTCCCGGACAGTAGAACTCGTACTTGTATCGGAGTCCTCCTTTAGCCCTGTCAAACAATTATTTTGGTTTCTGTACGTCAGTATGTGAAGATTGGCGAGCGATTTCACTTTACTGGTGCTCACGCAAAGTGCATATCTGTCCCCGTTCCAGGACTCAACCCTAACCACATGGTAGGCGAGGCAACTGCGCGAAATGGACAACCTAAATAATCGTTTGTGGACCCTCAAACAAGGATCTTACTCTTTAAATTGACTGGCATGCTCGTTGAAAAAAACATTGGTCAAATAGCTTCACCAGACCGCTAGAACGGTCTGGGAAATTCGTGATCAGTTGTGGGTAATCGAAAATTGCTATTTGCATGAAAATTTTAAAAAAAATATTCACTCAATGATTCAACTCGAGAAACAAACTACCAAACCTAAGGTACAAAAGAGCTATTAAAATTCAGCCTTGTAAAGGAAGTAGTTAATCATGGTTGTTAATCATGGTGGAGGCTTAAAAAGAACAGTATTTACATGATTCAACTCGAGAAACAAACTATTAAATCTAAGGTGCAATAGAGGTATTAAAATTCAGCCTTGAAGTGGACGTAGAACTAACTGTCTTGGTTAATTCTGGTGGAGGCTTAAAAAGAACAGTATTTACTTGAAACCAACATTAGAATATGTTATTGGTGTACAACTATTCCTGTGTTTTCCGTTATTTCGTGACGTAAAAAGTGTCAGTGAGAAACTGAGTATTTGTTATTGTGTAATGAATACTGCAAAATCAGACACATGACAACTTCGGGCGTGGCTCGTTTAATCGACCTGGTAAGATGTACCGAGTGTCACTGGGTTGCTCCAAGGTCATCTTTTGAAAGGCATTCGGGACAACAAAAGTGACTGCTATTAAATTACGTCACCCATCCTCGTGTTGTCAGAACCGTCTTTTGAAAGCACAGTTGCTGTCCGGATAGACCAATTCCTTCTCCCCAACAAGACCGAACCAAATATGCGAATAAACTAAAAAAAATCAAAAACTTTACTTTTTCAAAAACGTGTTAGATATCGTAACCGGATTTTTATCTTCACTGGCTAGAGGAGATTTTGTCGACGCTAATTGTTCGTAAACCGTATTTTAATACTTTATGAGTATATTGAACAGGTCTTATCTATCTCAATTTGTTTCGAATCCTGATAAAAGGCTCAGTTAGTTTAGAACAAAAAGGCAATCTCAGAGGCAGCACCATATTTCTAGTGATGTGAATTCCAACACCTTGATCGACATCATCAGCGGAGCGGACTGTAAACATACGATGAAATCTACTCTGCAGATGCCTCACGCACAAACTAACTGGTTAGCATGACGTTTATTCAGCGCCCCACTGTGCCAACGCATATTCGTGGTGGCCTAGTCAGCTTGTCAGTATGTGAGGCGATTCCGGAATCCCACAGTTTATTGCCGATATGGGAACGGCAATCCAGTCATTGAAGGTGGACTGAACAGTATACAACTGTCCACTCAGTTATCAGTTATCCGTGTGTGTTGGAACAAATCAGTACGATCCCACACTTGGACGTTTTATTGACACAATAGTTCGATGCCCCAAACTACACATCATGAACCAGTCTGGATACGCGATTATTCACACCTTTCCATTGGAATTCTCGATACAAAGATCTTAAACCCTACGCCCCCCTCCAAATGGCGGCGATTGTCGCTTGACATTACTGGAAAGTGTTGTGTAGTAACCGCAATTTCTATGGGTGGTCCAACGCAGGAATTATTTATCAGTCTGGTTGCTTTCAAAGACAACTCGTGAGAGATTCAGTGGATGGTAAAAACAAAACGAACCCCACGGAGATCGCGGGTCGGTTTTAGTCACTTCAACAGCCAAAAAAACAGGTTTTCCTTCGGCCTCATTCAAAATTAAGATTCTTCAGTGTGTCAACTTTGGTTTGAAGAAATAACAGAGAACCGTTAAACAGATTTTAAGGGTTTCCTTTTTATCAGCTGTAAGGCAGGTGCGCACCGGGGGGTAGATGGTCTATAAGAAGCTTATGGGCTTTATTGAATATGTATGCTTTGACAAGTCTCTCTGAGTTTTCCTTTTTAGGGCACAGAACTGGAGTTTCATCATTTTTTTCTCTCTCTCGGATTGAGAAATTGACGAAAACACATTGCCTATTTGTTATTGCACCGTGTGCAATGCGATAGGTAGGACGCGATGAGTGTTACCGCACTGTGAGCAAGTAAATGTAGGCACAAAGTTGTCTCGTCGTTAGTGAATGTGCACGAGTTCCAAACTACTTAAATAACTTCAGAAAGGAAACTACTCACAATGTTGCTGAAAACTACTCGACAGCCCACGACCGATTTCGGCCTTCTTGAGGCTCATCATACTATTCTGACATACGGCAGTATTTTTACAGACTGACTTGGTTGTACATACTACTCAATCGAGAAAATCTGTAACGGGCCTCCATAAGTTTGTGTTTTTTAATGATCTGTCAGGTGGATCCAGACGGATCAGACAACCGGATTGCTGGGCAACAGTTCTGCACTTCAGCAAGTGGATCGCGTGTCCACCGTTGATAAATCTGCTTCGAATGAAGCCACTGGATTCTATCATTCCACCGGAACTATTCTGATAAAAAATGAACTTATTGTTGAAATTCTCAGGATCCAACTACACCACACTCATAAAATGCAGTTGAAATTCTGATTTTTATGTCCTACATTGGGGTCGACGACCATTTGGTTCTAACTGATCTGATTGACTTGTGGTAGTTTTGTACGATGCGGTCTCCTTCGTGTTATTTTACCTTAGATTGATTAAGAATCAAATTGATCAACCGCACATAGTAGGTCGGAGATAGACGGGTAGCGTCAAAATGAATGTGGCCCCACGTGCCAGGCAACGACCCTCCATAAGGTCCCACTAAATGTGGTATGGCGTGTGCTTGGCGAGAAGCATCTGGGTCCAAATCTGATAACCCATTCAACTACGCACTGACGGTCTCTCCTCGACTGGGGATGAAACGTTTGCATGCCAACTGGCAAGCTCGGCGAGCAGCTCAAAACTGCCATCTGATTAACCATCAGTAAACACACCCGAGCTACCTATATATCGACAAAGTGACAACAAATTCGGGCGTTACACGCTCAAAACATCCCGTCGATGGGACACTTTTGCCTGCCGTCAAGCCTCCTCGACTGGGGACGAAACGTTTGCATGCCAACTGGCAAGCTCGGCAAACAGCTCAACTGCCATCTGCTCAACCATCCGTAATAGCAGCCTTTGCCACCGACCAATTTTCTGTCACCGGAGTACTAGTGTTATCCCCTCGTTCTTTGTAGCAATGCACCAACATTATAGTGATGGCAGACTAAAGTTTACGGGGCCCTTTAGTGACGTACAATCAAATCGAAAGCAGATACACTATCGCTGATGAAAGATATTTTCATCCAGAAGATGACAATGCTTTATTCACTAGCTTAATAGCAATCCAAGCAGACCTACCTCAGTGCCGAGTTCCTTCTTTATGCTCGAGGAACCGCGATGAATACGTCAGCATTAGACAAGGCCGGTCCCACCGAAAAGTGTCTCCGTAACTGAAGATATTTCGAAATTATTTGAGTCACTTTGAAATAGTGTGACGCCCCTCATATAATTCATGCAATGTGACATCTTATGCGGATCTTGCAAATGAAATCCGCCGATCTTCTAAACCGTTCGGCTCGATGAACAGCGATTGTGCTATCCGCGCGCAGGTTGCGACTGAACCAACGCAAGTTAAAGGAAACCCAGACTGAAAGCAGAAACTTTGTCTTCGAGAAATACACTCATTTGCAAATCAATTTGGTTTTCACGAGAGACTCAACCGGGTCTCTCGTTTATGATATTCTACAAATATAACATAAGGTTGATGGAAACTCGGCGACTGAGCCTACCTGATGAGCCCCAAGAAGGGCGAAACCGGTCGTGGGCTGTCGAAGAGTTTTCAGCAACCTTGTGAGTAGTTTCCTTTATGAAAAAATAAACATTTGTCGTTTGTTCAAAGTCGACTGGAAACTGCACAGTCTATCTCAGTACCAGATGACAGTATATTGGACAGTCGTTATGTTTTAACTAGGAAAGTTACGTTGGAGTTTGATG
>NW_008751796.1:568331-582474 GCF_000715545.1 Opisthorchis viverrini
CTTTGTCTTCGAGAAATACACTCATTTGCAAATCAATTTGGTTTTCACGAGAGACTCAACCGGGTCTCTCGTTTATGATATTCTACAAATATAACATAAGGTTGATGGAAACTCGGGGACTGCACCTATCTGATAAGCACTAAGAGGGGCGAAACCGGTGGTGGGCTGTCGAAGAGTTTTCAGCAACCTTGTGAGTAGTTTCCTTTATGAAAAAATAAACATTTGTCGTTTGTTCAAAGTCGACTGGAAACTGCACAGTCTATCTCAGTACCAGATGACAGTATATTGGACAGTCGTTATGTTTTAACTAGGAAAGTTACGTTGGAGTTTGATGCTTACTCTTGTTCAGTACTTTCTTCAAGACAGCAAGATGACGAGTTGTTGTATGGTACCACCCCACTGTGTGAGACACGGCTTACCAGGTTGCTGAAATCTTTTCGAAGATCCACACACTATGTATAATCAATGTTGAGGCCTTTGAACGTTCTGTTTACTTGAAAAATGCCATAAACGAAGATTTAAGCGGGAATTCGTTTGAAGCACTCATTATCGTCCGTTTAATTTGAAAGCGAGGTAGGTTTAGCGAAGGAATGCACCTATTTTCTCGGAATGTTGCATGTCTGGGTGGGTTCAAATGCAATCAGCCCAACCCAATGACCGAACAAAGATAGCTGCATTCACTAAGAGTCTTTTTGGCCAAAGAGAATCTTTCCTGGTTCTCATAAAAAAGCTTGAGATGTATAGCCGAAAGATCTGATGTTCGAACCCAACCCACGGATTCTTGACTGCTCCTGTTTAGGGTTGGGCAACCTGGTAGTATCCCAGACCTCGTACTTTCTTTGGGTGTCTTGTCACCTAGGCAACAAGAGGATACCACAACTGAACGATTATTGTTATCCTTATCAATCAAATGTGAGAATTGTTCCATAAGGATGGTTCCTTGACAGCGAGCATTTTAGGCTATTTTTAGGGCGAGTAGTCTATCCACTTGGATCCAGAAAACACTTGGTTGGGTGGCTAAGAATTTGTCTAATCATTTGGACGGGGAAATGCATTTATAAAAATGTATCACTGACTAAGGATCACCGAGCTGTTGATCTGGCAAGTGAGCATGGCACTTAACTTGTGGAAGTTTCCTCACCACACTTTGTCATGCAGATCCGCGGCTACCCCAAATCAACAGCCAATCATGATGAGCTTCCTCGTGAAAGTTAGAGTATTGCGTTGTTTCTCCGAGAAAATAGCTTAGTATGACTTGAGTTAACTGAATGACACAACTTTCTCATATCTACAAGCGGTAAAGAAACATCAGAGTATACAAAACTCCCAGGAGTTATAAGACACTATCTTATTCGGAGTCGTTCGATGTGGCGCCTTCTATGAATAAACGACTTGAAGTGGGTGGTTGGAAGATGCACGCAAACTGCGGACTTGACACCCATGGCCGAAGTGGACTAACGCGGGTTCGAACTCCAATGGGAGCGATAACATCCAACATCCAGGATGACTGCACAATGCACCCAAGCTTTCCTGTTAACTGTACTTGATCGAATTCGATCTCATATGAGCGACGGCTTAGTCAGTGTGTGATGGATGGGCTGATGCACAGGTTACTTGCAGAAGCTGCTTAGACAAAGAGCGGCCATGTTATATTTAAACACGTTTCCATGGATTGCAGTGTGGCCAAACAAACCCCCGTTTGTTGTTCTTCGTGCTCCTTCTTCCATAGCGTACCACACTAAAAAATGCGGGATTTTCACCCATATGTGAAACATCCTGCCCGTTCGGTTTATGGAAAAGAGGTGTGCCACATTCCTTTTGATTGTCAGAACATCCCACGTTTACATTGAGATTTTTTAAGAAAAATGATCAATTGTTCTTCTGCTAAAAAACCACGAGGCTGTTGCGGACGAAAACTTTATCGCCCACGGTCGTTGCTTGGGAGATGAATCTAGTTCCGGTCCAGTTGACTAGCAAGTTGAATTATTAATAGTTTCGACCGACCATGCAGCTTACGTCATGGGCGCGATGACCCAGACGGAATGGCACTCGTTCAGTGTTCACCTTGTGAATCTCAAGTCAAGAAACAGTGAGGTACAAACTGAATTTTTGAATGGAATAAATATCTATTACAAATTGTTTGACTAGTCAGTAAGTAAGTAATAGAAGCTTGTCGGAAGGTCATCCAGAGGTAGGGAGAAAATGGCGTGACGTTCTCACCTTCTTCCTCTATGGATACTCTGAGTGCTCATCACAACTAACCTGGATAGAGTACAAAGCTTCTGCTTCCTAGAAACAGCCATAAATTGTTCCTTAATAACCATGGGTTTCTAGACTGTAACGGGATTTAGCCATGCTCAGGGACCCACTGAAACCCTCAGTACTCTTAGGTCTTTGGGTACCCTACAGCCGCCGAGTCGAAATGGGTTATCTGCCCTCGACTCGTCGACTGTTAGATGAAAAGCAAACTGCAGACTGTCGTTAAAATGCTGATACTTAAAGCGTTTGATTTAGGAAGGTACACAGATTTTTGAGTAATGCGCATGCGGGGTTTTTAGCTGGATTCGAATCTCAAAATTTTCAAGAAAATGTAGATCGGTCCACGACCACAGTCATTTGAGTGCCGCCTTTTTTATGAGACAACACATTTTGGGTATCGCCAAGCACTGATACTTAGAAGAGGTTTATAAACTCGACGGAACCGTTAGCACTTACCTGATTAGCTGTAAATAAACACAACCCTCACCGCTAGTACATCTAAGCTTGTGACCCCTCAAACTTTCATCGTGGCGGTTTTAATAGTTTGTAGAAAACAAACCCAGCAGAAAGGTCACTGGGTTCATCTTATTTTGCCATCTACTGTGCTTCGGAAGAAACCATCGACTAAGTTGTCCAAACGTGAAAACAGACTGAGGTTGTAAGCCGAAACATGCAATAAACTTTCTCATACTGATTGATCCCTGGAGATGTGTTAATCATGGTTTCGAGGCAAACAAGCGACGTATAATGATGGGGGAGCCACAATGAACTACTCACTGTCTATGAAACTGACTTTAGAGTTTCGTTGATTCTTTTTTTGAGCAATTGGCCGAATACCCCATCCGACCTGTTGTCAAACGTAGTAGAGGAACTGATGACCAATACCCCATTTGGTATGAAACTTTCCTGAATGTGGAAAAATTTTCAAAATCATAACATCGGGCAAAGGCTGACGGATCAAAACAAACGTGTACGTCTCCAAAATTCACCACGTGCGAACAAGGCAGTACTCACTTACCCAGTCAATTAGAAATGACACGAATGGCCTTGAGAGAGACGTGAATGGAGGATATGGCATACAACACGTGTGACGGCCTGGAGACAGATGTCACTTAACGGAGGTGTACTCTTGAGACTTGAGTGTACATAACCATCCATAGGTTACCCCGGAGAACTTCCAACGGACTGAGGTGAAAAATATGACATCAGAATGTAAAAACGTGCTGCCTTGTTATTAAGAACAGGAGGGTGAATGCACGGAAATGCACGGAAATTAACTTGACGGTTTCAGTGAGAACAAACACGTAACATACATGAGTACTCGAGTATCAAATTTTTGCAACAATGCTTAATTGTAAAGTTTTGGACCAGCGGTGTCCTGTTCATCTAATCACACGGTGAAACAGTCTTGAAATATTTAAGTACTCCTTCTACTCAGATTCGCACAAACGTAGTTGCTGATACCGACATCCTGTTGCCAGTTTGCGAGTTGATCGTTGAAGCTCGCGCGGAAGGCGGCGCGTTCTACCGTAGTGTGTTACTTTTGAAACAACCGGGTTTTAACTTCGAGCCGTGTCTGATGGTGTTAGCTATCAGCAGAGGACAACAACGCTGCAAGTGGTGATCGTTGTCTCTCGTTATCTAACCAAACTGAAATTTTAGTTTAGAAGGGATACGGTTCAAGTAATAATACGATTTGCTGAGTACATATATATATATATATGTATATATACGTATATACTTACATCAATGTTCCGCCAGACATTCGGTGCTTTGTCTGTGATATCAGTATAGTTCCAATTGTTGTCTGTTTTTTGACAAACCAAATCTTTCGAACTGGTGACATTTTTTGGATCGATTGCTCGTGAAATGTCCCGCCTACGGAGAATCCGTAATACAGAACGTACTGCGCCATCTATTGTTTGTTCATTTCATTTCAGTAGTCACTTGATACGACAGATGTCAAGTTCGATTCCAAATTTAGATAAAATCTGAGTCTTGGGAGATCGGTGGACGCAATTATCAATGAAGTTGGCCTGAGTAACCCCGAGTTCTGCAACTCGAGGAAGCGTCATAATCAACTAAGTTCTTGGTTTTGTTAAAAGCTGATTTGAATTTGTTGTGTTTTGTGCTAGTGATCACACTACTCACAAAGTTGGAGAAAAATCCTTAGACCGTCCGCGACCGGCTTCGCCCTATTTCGAGCCGATTAGGTGTGCATATTCCGCAAAGTATCATCAATCTTGCGTCCTATTTCAATCCTCTTTCTACGTCATTCGCAAACCATACTTAGTTGCACAGTTTTTGGTTTGAAACAGGGAGATTCAACTGAATCAAGCTAAATCTCTCGTTTTCTTTCGAATGGATCAGTTGAAGCCAAACTGGTTTGCAGCCGAGTGTAATTTCACATGTCTTGTGCAATGTGTACTTACAATCCATGCTGCACACTGCACTATTGGGTTATACGAATTTCACAGGGCCCAGGATGTACTGCCGATGAGATAGAATAAGACGGAAACTCGAGTACACAATTGGCGCTTCAGGATAGTTTGAAAATCCAGGTTTGCCGTCTTCAATAATGAAAAAATAATCGCGCTGCCCGTTCATTGAAAATACACAAATCAAGCGAGTTGTAAACCTCGCTGTCGATCTGTTTGAGTCAACCACAAAAGTACAGTTGTTTTAGATACTACTTCTGGCCGTCGCCATCCTAAAATGTGTCCTGGAGGCTAATCAGCAGGCGATGGATGTTCTGCTTGGGTTGACACTCTTCCCTTCGCCCAAATGAGTGAAAGAACTGGGATGTAGAACACTGACAAGGAGAAAAAGTTGCACGCCGTTGTGTTTTGTTTGTACTTTTGTGATCAGTTCTTGTCCACGTGAAAAAATCAGTTTTTTTTTCGGTTTGCAACGTCGTTGGCAACTCACTCCTTCCGAAAGAGTAAACTTCTTGAACAAATTGTTTGCTTGAAGTTTTCCGCTAGGATTATCCTTTTGTCACACAGTTGTCCACACTGCATACTATGACCAAGAAGGTGAGGTCGATTTGAACCATGTTAAAGTTCGTGACTATATCCCTGTACTATCCACTGTACATCATGCTTTAGATTAATTCGTCAGACAGGCTTCATTAAGCTGTCGCGTGTTTACGTTCAGTCCCTGGTCTATTAAATCTTATTACAGTATTTTGATTTACGTTTTAGGTCGACGGTTCCTGCGTCCGAGTTTAGCCCCAGTAAGCTTTGTCCCGCTAGAACTATTTTGTTTTTTTTTCCATGAAGAATTTCCTAAATGATTCGTTTTATTTAACCTTTTGTTTCATTTATAATTTTCGCACTTCGCAATCATCAAAATCCATGTGGTTTGGCCACACTGAAGATAACATGCTTTTGCAACGTTCATTTGTAGAAGTGACCGAATTGACGCAATGTACTAGAATTCAGAGGGAATTCCTCGGTGATTAGCTGGTTGAACGCCCTATGGCTGATGGCCAGTAGGTTGGGTGTTCAAACCCATAGCCGATGACCCCCCTGGAGTCTCATTGGATACTTTTCCAGAATAGAAGTGCCTCACTTGAAAAGATGAACCTCCACTGGAAGTTTGTCTTAAGAGAAAAAAATCATCAAAGAAGCCAGTTACCTTTGTGTTTGGTTTCCAAGATAGACGGAACCGTCGCTTGAGTTTTTGGGATGTTAGCTTGCGGTAACTAGCCGATTTTGATGCCGGATAATTCCAGTCCATATTTGACAAGTCCGCATGTTAGAAGACATTGCACCAAAATAGGCGTTGATAATACATATCACTACGGTTGATCCCCATTCACAAGTACCCATTTTCAAAGCTTGTCGACAGTCACCGCATGGGAAAGGAAACACGCAAATGATCGATTAAAGATGAATTTATTGTATCGAAACCGAACTCAGAAAGTTATGTCAATATCTTCTCAAACGGGCAATCCAAAAATAAACCGGCCATATCATCTGTATAAAATATTCTTGTTATCCAAGACAAGAGTCTGGGAATCCCACCAGTTGAGTAGCGTTCACTTATTGCTGATGCACTACGTTTCCGTGCCGGAATCTCTTAATTTGCCTCTTTTTTAAATTCTCCTCACTATATTCAGGATGTTTTCACCGACGGTTTTCCACGATATTCAGTTTTGTAAATCCAGTCACCGCCTTGGATTATCTCTCGTGCCAGAGTTAAATTACTTGGTTTTCGTTGGCTTTTGAAGAACTATTCAGGTGGGAAGTAAAGAGGGGAAATATACCTTGAGCGTAAGAATCACCTGTCCATAAAGTTTGAACCCGAATTGCGCTTCAGACTCTGATAAAGACGTTCGGCTTCCTTATTTACTCAAAACGTTGCGCGTTCACCATTGTGTACAGTCAAGAACAAAACATCGTTTCGTTGCAGTTCGTTCTGTCACGGAAGCTCAGAATCAAACAGTTCCGATTAGAGACAGATCGGCTCATGATCAGTCTTCAGTTATTTTTATTTAAAGCTAGCCAAATGTTTGGTGTCAATTCGCACTTTGTAAGCCTCATCATCAGCTACTTAAGGAAATCAACTACAATAATGTTTAACGCTCATGTGCGCTCAGATTAGATCGGAAAAATCTTATCTCCAGTTAGTTTTGGAAAATTCATTGTTTGAAATCCACTTTACCGGCATCGTATACTGCTTGGCTGATTTTCGGTGCACCTGAGATAAAAAGGCTGATTGTCAGATACAACGTCCATTATCTCGGTCGACATAAATCGTCCGTTTCAAACTGTAAAATGGAGAAAAAATTGACGATGAAATTCAGAGTGTATGAGTGTAGGATTCTATGTGAACAAAGGGTCTTCCAGAAACCGCCTGCCGAAACAGTGACTGTTTTCGTGGCAAATACCGGGTGCAGACCTTGGACATTGATCAAAAGCAAGTTTTGTGCATAATTTTTTCCTGTCCAGAATTCGTCAAGTCTTTCACTTTTTCTGTCTGAATTAGAAACCGGAAGTTCGCCAGATTCATCTCACACATTTCTTCTATCAGCCTCGTTCCAAAAGAACACCCACTGAATCAGCTAGAAACTCTGCTCGAAGGAATGTTATGTAGGATGCATTTGACACACGGAAACGGGATGAGTCTGGTTCGAAGGATTGCTATGTAGGATGTATTTGACACACGGAAACGGGATGAGTCTGGAACAGTCGTCTATCAGCTATCTTGTAGGCAGTATATATGGGGGAAGAGGGCTCAAGTGGTTAGAGCGCGAATTTTCTTGTAGACAGAATGTATGGGGCGAGATGGCTCAAGTGGTTAGAGCGCGAATTTACAAACCGAAAGGTCCGTGGTTCGAACCCGACTTCTACCTTACGACTCCCCTTGTCTAGGCTAGGGCAATCTAGTAGTACGCCAGCCCTCGTGTTTCATTCTGATAGCATGACAGTTAGGCGCCGAAAGGGTGCTACAGCTGAGCAAAGCGATGTGTAAAAACCAAACGAGTCACAAATGTGACTGGTATTATGAAAATAAAAGAACAAACGGTTTAGCTGCCGCCTCAAAAAGTCCATTTTGTTTAATATGGGGCAGGTAACGCTGTACTAAAACTCCACACACGTGGACATACAATAATGCCATTATTTTAAACTCCACCGTTGGTCTATCAACTCGATTTACTTGGGAGAACGGAACAATTTCGTCCTTTCAGCATTCCTTTCTGAGTGAAATAAGTTTCCTTTCTCGTGATATCGTCACCAGCAGTTGTGAAAAAAGCGCGCTTGGCGTAGAGTGTTTATGGCTGCCATAGTTTCTTTCACCGAGGATTTCGGAGGGTGGGGTAGATAGCTACGCTTATCTCATGGTTGCGTAAGTACAGGGTTGTCAGCAAGCTTTTAATTGGGTAGATCAGGAGGAGAGCAATGTATTGAAGGTAACCGCTTGGATGCACCATTCAGGGCACAACTGAGCCATGTCTGACACTGTCTCTAACCATTAATATGTCCCACACATATCGCTTTGATCAGCCAAAGAACAGGACTGACAATTTTGTTCGGTCTGCATAGAATGTTTGTGTAAAAGAAGGAGTGGTGAAGCTCATTTGACTGTCCGTCAATCATTCTCCCGCCAGCAGTATTCTTGTGGAGGTTATCCTTTCTCATACGGGGATTTATCTCCTTATAGGTTTTCTTCATAGAGAGTTCACATTATTATTATTATCCACGTTTCCAAGAGAGTTACAGACCCATCTGTCCAGTCCTGAACATGTGATCCGTCCAACAAGACAGACTGGTTCTGCCTTGTCTGGGTGCACACAACCTAACATAAAAGTCACGTGGTTCACCTGTTTGCAGGGTACACTAGAGTACACACGTGGACGGATTTTGAGCGACACTGTGTACGGTTGTGAACGTAGTGTTTATGTCTATTCTATAAAATGTCTGCGAGGTTCGCACTAATGTCATTCGAGAATGATACTATGCTGTTACAATGCAAGTATTTTGGGCAATATGTACGTATGCGAGTGACGGGACGTCTGGCCGACGCCGTAAGCGTCACCGAAGAAGCAAATAGTCATAGGTGACGTCATTACTAATAACTTATCCTTGTGATTGAGCGAACAACGTTTGAAGAAAAAACACTGAATTCGGGTTTGTTTTTTTAATACCTAGATGAAACTGGATCTTGGTGTATACATATATACGTCCCACCTCGATAGTCTGGTAGACGATATGACAGCGAGGTCACCAACTAGACCGCCATTAGCCGACTTTTTCATGTTTCATATTAAATTGCCGCCGTCTACAACATTTCGTAGGTGACTTAGACTCCACTACGGTGTATACTACTAAATAAACATGCGAGTAGTGTCAGCACGTCGTCGCCGCATCTGATGGAAGGCCAGTAAGTAGATAATGTAACCAAATTGCACCGCCTGTCCATTGTTGTTTAATCTTCAAAGAATGTACAGAAAATCTCAGGCAGATGTCTGAGAATGTCCGCTTTTAAAAAATTCCGTGTAAAGAGGATTCTTAATTTCGTAGCTAATAGCGTGTAACCGCTTAGTTCTTTTCGGTCATTGAAGGCACTCATATTTTCATCACTAGACAGATCTACTCGACATAGAGCGTACTTTTGAATATTTAGCGAAAGAATTTATTGGTACTTGTGGATTGCTGAAGCGCGCCATTGAAAACGAACGGAATAGACTCCGTGCCGAATTCTAACATGCTCCTAAATCACTTGCGCAGAAAAGTGCTAGGTGACTGTTATCCCAAGGGACCTATTGAGCAGAACTTGAAACCAAAACGCAAGGTCTTGACACAGGTTTGTAAGGAAAAATAAGCTTCATAAAGGAAACTACTCACAAGGTTGCTGAAAATTCTTCGACAAACAAGGCGAATCAAGGCTCCAAGCACAGTATAACACGAACTCATAAACTGATCGTTGCTGAAATTCTTCGACAAACAAGGCGAATCAAGGCTCCAAGCACAGTATAACACGAACTCATAAACTGATCATGGTAACTGTCGTTTGCTGGGTTTCAGTGCTCCATTAGTATGGCGCACTTCAGATACGCCAAAACATGCAGTATGACAATGGGGGCACTGTCAAATTTGCAACGAAATGTCTGCTCCTAAATGAGAATGATAATACGGATCAACGTTTGCCTTGGCCTCGAAATACCCGTCGCTGGGTACATCCAGTTAAATGTGGTTGTGGCTGTCGGCCCTATGGGAGTTACGACTATACATTAGTAATGGTAATCGAAAAATCACTTATGCAAACTAATAATACTCTGGCGCTATGGAATCGCCTTAACTGGCAATTCACCTCTTACGCGACCGTGTGGAGCCCAATTTTAAAATCAGTGCCGCTATCGATGTGTGTGTACTGTATATGGATAATTCGTATGGTCTTCTAACGTCTTGTCCAGCACTACGCGGAACTCGGCAAAGAATTGATTCCAAACTCTGGTTGAGTTGCCTCCCTAAATCGTAGCTTGTTTGCGCGGAAGACATGTTGATGAGAAGTTGTATTGCACATAGTGTTGACGACGTTCATTTATATTCATGATGTACCAATCACATGGTTGCTGAAAATTCGTCGACAGCACACGACCGATTTCGCTCTTCTTGAGAATCATCAGGTAGACACAGTCAACCCTATGTTCTAGTTGAAACCGAATGGCACGAAATTAGCGATTTCACTCGTTCGCCAGCCAGCTTGGTTTTGCGAGAAACTCACTTGTAACCCAGGTGAATCTCTCATTTGTGATGTTTCCATGGGTCGCAGGCTGTCGACGAATTTTCAGCTACCTTATGAGTAGTGCATCATCAATATACATGTATCGCGATATCCCGAATACCATAGCGACTGAAACATGAGGTGGTCTGGTGGAGCACATTCGGTTGTCTGGAAACATCACAAACGAGCGATTCAGCTGGGTTCCAGGTGAGTCTGTCGCAAAACCAATTTTGACAATACCCACTTTACATGTACTTTTTATCTTCCTGAAAGAACTCCTATCGACGATGTTTTCTGAGGAGGAGTTGGTGGGATTTTGGATAGGAATCATCTTGAATGTGACATTTGTGCTTCAACCGCTGACTTCATGTAACACGAGTCATCGAGTTTCGTAGTTAGTTCTGAGTCATCGAGTTTCGTATTTAGTTCTGAGTCTTCGAGTTGTTGAGGTAACTGTCGATCCGTTTACCAAAGTTCCCCAGTGGCTTGCAAACGTTTCATCAGTATTCGAGAAGACAGCCTGATTATCTGCCAATAAATAGACTCGAGCCGTCAATATATCTGTACTTATGTCTTTTTTGCAAATACGGAGCGTTTAAAGTATAAAGGACTACATCAGGAATATCGGTCAACAGAATCAAAGGAGGTGAGTAAGGCGCAACTACCAGCAAGATGTGCCACGTAAGGTTTCGGTCAAGTTGACTTCAGCGAATACCAGATGAAATGGCCCGACGTCATTTTTTACACATCACGTTGTTGGGAGTTCCCGATACAGAGCTTTGAGTGACGCGTGGGTTCCACGATCCCGAATATCAAAGGGAAGAATTGGCTTCAAAATTCTACGATACTATTTACACAAGGGTAAGCAAGGTATGAGGCAAACCTAAGTTGTTCACGCTCGTAGCGTAAACAACTGCAGAAGTCTGTCACTGAGCGGCAAAGTTCAGTGTCAACGTCTACACACGAAACAACGGTGGGATGAAAGTTGCCTCAATAATGTGGGTTGCGGTCGTCCCTTCCGAAGACAGTCTCCAGATTCTCACTGGCAGTACAATCACACGGAACTCAAAGCAGGCTCAGCAACCGGGACACGAACGCGCACGCGCAAGTGGGTCAGCTGCGCACATTCAAACACAGACAGACATGCTATACACAAGGGTCTTTTCGGCAAGTTGAGTGGCGGTTACGAATGCGCAAAACAAGTGGAGGTTAAAAGTTCATCGGCGAAGTAAACAAATGAGTGAGGTGATTATCGTGGGGTCTTGTGTCTGTGATTCATACAGTACGTATCTCTGCTCTCCGGATACGACCGTCATTATTTTGGGACGTCATCGGCAGTGTACACTGTCGAACATTCAGAGTTCAGATTTCTGGCAGGCGTGGCAGACCCCTTAACATCAGTCCAGCAGCGTAGGTTTGACCTCTCTGGACCTCAAACGTGTTCTCACTGGGATGTATACTAATGAAACTGAACTACAGTCTGCCATTACAAAGTTCGTTCAGATTAAAGGGAGTGCCCGGGGAATTCTCAAGTGATACTGATTTGGAAGGAAACGCATCATTCCAGAACATGGGGTGTCATTTTTGAATATCAAAACACCATTCGCTGTTTAGTACCTCTGTCTCTGTTGGAAATCAAAACATCTGACCAATAGACAATTAGTCTTCTTAGAGAAGGAACGTTCCGTCAGTCATATGAAGCCTTCTACTGGTGAGCAATGCTCCGAAAATCTCGTGGCATTAACAGTGAATCAGAGATAGAGCTGGCTTATTCTGTGAACGCGCGCATTGGTGGTTCACGTGACGAAGTGTAGGTAGCTTGGAATTCTCCTGAAGGCCCGCGACAATCGTATTGCTGATTGTTCTCAACAACTCGGCATTCAGCGCAAACAGACTTTGTTGATCAAATCAAGCACCAACGAGAATGAAATATTCCAAACTCGGTTTTACACCCCTGAACAAGACTGTTTTGGTGTAAACTCTCACGGTGTGGCTGGCCAACGAATGCCCGAGAGATATAGATGACAAATACCGAACTGGAAATCAGTGGCCTATATGAATAAGTCACTAATGTAGGTAGGTGACTTTGTTTACCTGGTGCGCTCTTTCGGAAACAACTTTAAGACACACAGACAGACATTTCTATTCTTACTTTGACATACACAACCAGAGAACGTGTTCGTCCAACAAGTGCACATCACTGTCTGATTAGCAATCCGAATGCCAAAATAATTAGTGGCCATAACCTGCACAATTGATGCCTATATTTCAAAGTCAGATATTTGTGTTTTTATATCCATCAACCCTTTTTTGGGTAGCTTCATATTTCAGACAGACAGTTGGCATGTTCAAGCGTCTTCCGGAAAGACAAAAAAACATAAAATCTCGATTGTGTGTGATACTCGTGCGAGAATTCACACCACGGTTCAGTTCGTGTGGAGCTCGACGATCCTGTGCGCCTCTGAAACTAGACACAGTTGGAGGTCACTAATTACCTCAGCTATCCAACAAGGAGATGTATTTTATCGTCGGACATTGTCGAACAAACAGTACACAGTACAGACAGAATGTCTCGAAGCCCCGTGGAGAGAATTTCTGTCATGAGTCTCGAATTAGATAGACAGTACTTAGAACCTGGATAAGACGGAACCCATTGTTAGTCTGCTTCCTAGAACTGATTGACTGATAATGCAGTAGACAGACGCCAGTACTTATCAATAATGCATTGTAGTTAGTACTGATAATTTGTGGAAGTTGGGAGTTTGTGTTCGACTCGTTTGATGCGCAGATAACAAAATGAGACAAACCTGACAGAAGCGATCGGTGCTAGACCACCGTTAGACCACCGAATTGGTCTGTCATACTCAATATATGCCCTACAAAGAGTGTTTCTGTGATTCTCGAATCTCACAAAATTAAGAATATGTGGTTACAGTGTGGATAAATACACTGTCTTCGACTGTGTTGGTAAACTGTGTTCCACATTTTTTTGCAAGAGTCATCATCTTTCTTCTCTTCAGTATACCATAAACTAGGACCCCAAAATCTCCAGGTTTGAGTTCTTTAGGCATTTGAGATATGTGCTGGATTTCTGGTTTGGAACCCTGAGGGGTATCCGATCGTCTGTGTTGAGCCGATGGAGACCCAAAGACTGACTTCATCAAGAATATGGCCAGAAAAGTATCCAATTGCCATGCCACCCGAAAGAAGCACAATGACTGAGCTGCTGCCAAAGCGAAGTCGAGAGACCGAGTCACGAGTTGGAACTGAAGGCCTTCTGACGACTGAGCTATTTCAAGCTGAGTCTATGTGGTACTAAGGAATGTTTTTCACATGGAGTTCCAGGAAATCACATTGTGCCGGTGCTTTCATTTTCATCTCGTTTCCAGAACAGAATTTGTCGCTTTTACTGAATGATCCTTCTTCATTATGCTGGCAACTTAACTTCACTCCGGTGGGGTATATTGATGAGAAAGGAATAACTTATGTCTAAACAATTAAAAGTCGAACCATATATGTATCTCGAATATCGTAGCGACTGAAACATGAGGCGGCCTTGTGCAGCACATTCAGTCGCCTGGAAACTTCACAAACGAAAGATTAAGCTCGGTTCCAGCTGAGTCTCGCGAAAAACCAAATTAGTTTGCAACTG
>NW_008751796.1:584061-589399 GCF_000715545.1 Opisthorchis viverrini
TATCTCGAATATCGTAGCGACTGAAACATGAGGCGGCCTTGTGCAGCACATTCAGTCGCCTGGAAACTTCACAAACGAAAGATTAAGCTCGGTTCCAGCTGAGTCTCGCGAAAAACCAAATTAGTTTGCAACTGCGTGTATCTTCGCCAAAAGTCACACTACTTCGGAACCACAAACCTGGCTGCAAGCATTGGTAAGAAGTCTACAAACCGTGACCTTCACTTGGAACAAATAGATTTTTGTATTAAATTTTTTGTACGCCAAAAACAGCATTATCATCAGACTAAATATTTTCCAAAATTTGCCGTTGGTGGTCTGATTTATAGTTGAAGTTCCCTCAACCCAGTTCACGCGAGGTATGAAAAGACGTTTTCGAACAATATCCATGTATCACGGAATTGAACGAAATTTTGTAACGTCCGGTTTCGTGTGACTAATCCGACTGTGGTGTGCCACCAAGTCTTAGTTTCGTACAACACATCAGACGATTAGATATTTTGCCCAGTTATTTTATGTGCCTCTTAAAATAATGTGCCAGAAGGAAACTACTCACAAGGTTGCTGAAAACTCTTCGACAGCCCACCACCGGTTTCGCCCTTCTTGGGGCTCATCAGGTAGGCGCGCAGTCCCCGAGTTTCCGTCAACCACATGATCTACTTGAACCCAAATTGCACTGTTTTCGAGGAATACACTCATTTGCCAATGAGTTTGGTTTTCACGAGAGACTCAATTGAATCTCTCGTTTATGGTGTCCTCCAGTTGAATGTGCTGCGTACAGGACGCTTCATGTTTCAGTTGGCACAATATCCGAGATATAGAAGTATATTTCCATAAAAGAGACTACTCACAAGGTCGCTGAAAACTCTTCGACGGCCCACGACCGGTTTCGCCCTTCTTGGGGCTCATCAGGTAGGCACGGTTCCTGAGTTTCCGTCGGCCTTATATCCTACTTGAACTGAGACTGTTCGATAACACGGGCTCAAAAACATATCCAGTATGTGTGGTCAGCTTCAATGAACTTCCGTCACCCTCACTGCATTACTTACATGGGTCAGCTGCACTTAGCACTTAGGCCCATTTTCACACAACAGTACCAAAGGGAAATATTTGAAGGTAGGTGCCAGATTGACGCCTGGCTTCAAGGACCACTTCTAAGGAAATTTATTAGTTGTGCTGGCTAACAGTAGTAAATATTTTCCCGCCATGAAAATTCACCTGACAGAAAATCTTGTGAATTATCGGGGAAGATGGGTTGTTGCCAGATTGATCACTTACCCTCAGCAACACCGATGACTTCCACCGACAATATGTCAGGACTGATGTTATCCTGAGGAAGAGAAGAGTATCTTTTCTATTTGGCAAGGTGGCTGAAAAGGATGTATTCTTCAACCTGACCATTTCTGTCATTCTGACAGTGTGTATATGTCAATTAGCCAGCTTCAACAATAGCAACGGTTTCCAAAATTCGGTTCACACGAACAGCCGATGATAGAGGCAGCTGAAGAGTTCCCGGATCGCCCGAGGTGTGTTAGTTATCACGAAACTTTCTGGCAGTTTGTCAGTGCCTGAGAAAACCGACTAAATTGTTCTGAGATGGAATAAAAACGCTAGGCCCCGGAATTGACAGCTTCATCTATTGGATTTGAGTGAATTCTGCGAGCAGTGCGCTGGGTGTGAAGTATGTCACGTGACCTCTTTCGTGCACTCTAGTGAAACGACAGACGCGGGCGGGGCAGGCTAAATGCAACTTAGATGATAACTTCAATGTCAATGTGATGGACACATTGACCCGGGAGCAGTTTGTCAAAGTCACAATTTCAATAAACAAAAAAAAACAACGATAGTTTAATTTGGTTTTCACGAGAGACTCAACTGGATTTTTCGTTTATGATCTTCTACAACTGAATGAAGCTGACCACACATACTGGATATGTTTTTGAGCCCGTGTTATCGAACAGTCTCAGTTCAAGTAGGATATAAGGCCGACGGAAACTCAGGAACCGTGCCTACCTGATGAGCCCCAAGAAGGGCGAAACCGGTCGTGGGGTGCGCTGTCGAAGAGTTTTCAGCAACCTTGCGAGTAGTTCCATTCATGAAAACGATAGTTAAACTTGTGGGACAACTTCGTCCAATAAAGACTGAGAACGGGCCAGTTGCCGGAGTATATGTTGGACTGACACCTGCTCGTGTTATGTCTTGTTCATCAACACCTATTTTCCGCGAGTCATCCGTTTGGGACTCTGTATACAGTCCGCACTGAAAACCCAAGGTCATATATTCATCGCAAATGTTCTGCTCTCAAGACCCCATGCCATTACCGGAAAAACTGAAGTTCGCGGTGACTTTATTCGGAAGCATACCAGCATGCGATGGTCTGCGATGGAACGTTTAGTCAGTATCAACCGTGTAAAATAACAGAGTTCGATTAACAGGTTTTGTTTAGGTGTATCGCATAACTGCATGCAGGGTGCACCTTGAGGTCACAAACATCCAGAAAGAAGGAAAACACAATAGGTACGCACAATTTCATCCGGAGTGGACTTGCTTACCGTCTCTGAGATAGTTTGGGATGGCCAGCTTTAGTTTGGACCTTCACTTCACTGAGACTTCAAGTGACTTAGGATTGCATCCAGAATGACGGCAAGGTACACCCTGAAAAACACACTCGAGAATTGTCGGCGAAAATGTCGCTCTTGCATTCATAAACAATATCACGACGTAATTTATGGGTCCTTCAATGAATAAAAAATAGCATCAGAATCTTATCGACGCCCTGTAATTTGGTTCCACCAACCTAGCGTAGTTTTTCTTTTTAAATTACTTTTGTAAAGGAATTTCTCTGTAATTTCTGACTTAAATTCCCGATTAGAAGCTGCTCAATAGCATTTTATGAAATACATGAGTGGCCTCACAAGTCTGTCTCATGATTTTGTATAAAAGCTCATAAAGGCCGCTGCGCCTGACCAGAACTGCCTTGTAATTAAAGCAAGCATGGGTTGCCGGAGACAAGAAAAATCGTTCATCCATAGGTAAGAGTACGTAATAAAAGATCATGGAAAAATTTCCATCTCGTCACATGAAGACGTGTTAGCTGTTATGACGATGGAGTACGTATTCGGTGCTTGAATCGATAAGACTCCCATCAGGAACCAAGGTGATTGGGTTCCCATTGGTCGGGTGAACCTTCCAGTAAAACGTCAGCAAGGCAGTCTCTTGCGTTTCGTCACAAAATATGGAGTCAGTAGACAGCGTACAAACGGAATATATCATATCAACACGACAAGCATCCTCTCACTGTGAGAGGGTAAAATATTGTACGAAGTATCCAGTTTAGAGAATGAATGCGGTTGATTTTTGTAGGAAAAGCTCAGGTTTTTTCGGCGTCCCTGAATCAAACGATTATTGCCAACTTGTCTCCGTGAAACCTCGAACTCATTTGAATTCGGTCCCTCCCTAACATAGCTGTACGCAGGTGTAATACAATACTCATAAGGTTGCTGAAAATGGTTCAACAGCCCAAGATAAGCTTCGCCCTTATTACGGCCCATCACGTAGGCTCAGTTACCGAAATTTCGTTAACTTTGTGGTTTACTTGAACCAAAATCGCACGAAATTAGCGAAATACACTCGTTTGGGAAAAAATTGTCCTTTTTGTGAGTCACCTGAAGCCTAGCTGAATTATTCGTCTGTGGTGTCCCCGGGCAACTGAAAGTACTGCACCAGGCCGCCTCATGTTTCAGTTGCTACTGTATTCGAGATATTGCGATACATTGTATGGGCGTAATGCACTACTCATGAGGTTGCTGAAAACTCTTTACCAACCCAATCGGTTACGCCCTTCTTGAGGTTCATCAGGTAGGCGCGTTCCCCTGAAAATATCATAAACGAGACGTTCAAATTGATTCCAAGCAAGTCTTTCTTGGAGACCAGATTAGTATGCAAATGAGTGTATGTTGATAACCACAAATATCCACCTTGAGGTTTTCGAATTTTTGTATGCTGCCAACCATATTTCGTGATATTTAATAACACTTTCTGACGAAAGTGCCTGCCAAAAATGGAACCGCGCACAGCCTGACGGCAGTCGACGTCAATCGGGAATCCTTGTTTATGTTGTCAAAATTTCGACAGACTTGAAACCCAGCTACTGTCCATCCAATCACGTGCTTACAACCAAGTTTTGACGAGTAGTTAAGATATCCTTCTGCAAACTAGCTATCATCGGGTCCTTAAAATAGCTGACGGCAGAAATCTGGAATGAAATTGCGTCATGCACTTTTGACATGTACATTTGCTGTTTGTTCAAGTAAAATTTGTCCACTCGTATGACGTTTTAAGTGGTCACAAATTTTCTAAAAACTCAGTTTGTTCTAAGGACAAGTCTAGCCAAACCCAAGACTGATTAAACTCTGAAGTGTATTTTTGGTGGGCAGTCCTTCACAATACCGTTGGGAGATTTTCCTGCTTTGTGATAGGGTGCCGAACCGTGAGACTAGAATACAAATTGTGGTTTTTGAAACGAAGTGCTCAAAGATTGATACGATGGGGTTCGCAGCTATTTTGAGGGCATGTACATGGGAGTTGGACCTTAGCCAGCAAAGTGAAAGTTCACGATTTTATTCACACAGCCACCTCATCATGCGATTCGTTTAGGCAGTCCACCAACGAATTAGGGGCAACTTGTGGGCCTCAAATCACAATAAAGCCTGCTGCAAAATTCGCGTTTAGTAGGAAATGCCAACTGAACAGCCTATTGAACAGAGGAACAAAACTCTCATGTGCATCTTGTTTACAAAACTGAATATCCATCTTCTCCTTGAACTCGTCTTCCTGCACTTTCCTGGATATTTATTCACTGTTACTCGATTACAAGCAAATGCTACAAAGCGACTTCACTAACTCCGTAATAGATTTCACTTTGCAGGATACGAAAAGCGGACTTACGAGAAAACATACTACTCGCATGCACCCCCACCAGTAGTATCACCGTTACACGTGAAGATCGCCAATACAGCCAGCCCAGTTGTTGTAGGGCATTCACAATGTCAGGGCAAAGCTAAGCTAATGGAATTGTCTAACTGGTTTTCAACACGAAATCTATGCAACAAACCAATATATTGCTACTAAGTTCAGATCTTTTGAGTAGGAACAAGATAAACAGATAAATATACCCAAATACCACATTAATGAGGACAATGAAAAGCTAGAAAACTGATACCGACTCCCTATTAAGAACGTTAATAAAGTCAAAACACAAAACATCGGTAATGAAAGGCAAGTTATATATCGTCCAAGGGACACTCAACGATTTGTTGTATCCCATCTTAATTCGAGACCG
>NW_008751796.1:589442-602008 GCF_000715545.1 Opisthorchis viverrini
CAATGTCAGGGCAAAGCTACGCTAATGGAATTGTCTAACTGATTTTCAACACGAAATCTATGCAACAAACCAATATATTGCTACTAAGTTCAGATCTTTTGAGTAGGAACAAGATAAACAGATAAATATACCCAAATACCACATTAATGAGGACAATGAAAAGCTAGAAAACTGATACCGACTCCCTATTAAGAACGTTTATAAAGTCAAAACACAAAACATCGGTAATGAAAGGCAAGTTATATATCGTCCAAGGGACACTCAACGATTTGTTGTATCCCATCTTAATTCGAGATCGTCAAATTCCACGGACGCCTTCATTTAATCATTGCTGAGACGGAATGTTTGTTCGACCAGTGTTCAAAAGCATTTTCAGTCTCCATAACTGCATATTGTTGGTGAGACATGTCCTAGAACTTTTGGTGCGGTGCAAAGATTGGTGGGTTGACATACGGGATATACAGTGTTGCTCATGTGGCTCAAAATTCCTCAGACGAGATCATCTGTTACGAAGAACCATCAAAAAGGCTCAGGATGAGAGATCGCCTAGAGGGTACCATGAACAAGTCGACAGAAAACTCAGTTATGGTTTCACGTATTTATTGCCAGTTTCTCAACAATGCACCCACCACCGACACTCAATGTATTCCCAGACGGTTTCCACCTCTCCTGTGAAAATTACCTTGGGACTTTTATTGATCCGTTCAAGTCAGTTATTGCGCCTTTTTGAACTTAAGTAGATTCCATTTAACCGGTTAGAAAGGGAAGACAGATGCATGAATCTTTTCATTTCAGATGGCAGTATCATCAACAGAGTTGGTAAATTCCATTTTATCATTGTTTAACCTGTGCACCTATGACCTCGATTAGGGCTAGGGTATGCTGGGTCATCAGACTGTATATATTCCATCAGAGTTTTGAAGTTTCGCATTGGTTCTTGAAGACAAAGCACGGGAACGCCAGGTAATCGAAGCTGTAGAGCGATGGATAGATTTTTGAAACAATTGTATGGTATGCCTGAACCGGTTGGGGTGACTTGATCGCATTTTTGTGTTCCGAGTGCTTCATTAGTCTGTTTTTGAGGCTTGGTCCATACGTGACTCGAGGTGAGAACCGCGTTTTCCGTGTCGACTCTTGTTGTTTGAAAGATTGACGTCCATTGACCCGCATCGTCAGCAACCCACACCTATCGTCATGGATACCCCCTTAGTGAATGGGGTCACTCTATCCAATTTCTCACCCACAAATTTCCTCTTATTCTTTTTGTTTTATGCTGCGCACACCGGTGACCAGCTCCACTAGAGAACCATCCAAAATATACGTGTACGTGGACAGGATAGAACTAACAAATCAATATGGGCCATTCCTTTCTAGATATCTCATATGGGAGTTATTGGTTCCATTGCAGAAATAGTGACAAGTACATGTAAAGCCGAATTGCAAAGCACACGTTTCTGATTGGTCACATACATGTTGCAAGACTCACAGGTGACCTGAGGGGCAACTTGTGGGCCTCAAATCACAATAAAGCCTTCTGCAAAATTCGCGTTTAGTAGGAAATGCCAACTGAACAGCCTATTGAACAGAGGAACAAAACTCTCATGTGCATCTTGTTTACAAAACTGAATATCCATCTTCTCCTTGAGCTCGTCTTCCTACACTTTCCTGGATATTTATTCACTGTTACTCGATTACAAGCAAATGCTACAAAGCGACTTCACTAACTCCGTAATAGATTTCACTTTGCAGGATACGAAAAGCGGACTTACGAGAAAACATACTACTCGCATGCACCCCCACCAGTAGTATCACCGCTACACGTGAAGATCGCCAATACAGCCAGCCCAGTTGTTGTAGGGCATTCACAATGTCAGGGCAAAGCTACGCTAATGGAATTGTCTAACTGATTTTCAACACGAAATCTATGCAACAAACCAATATATTGCTACTAAGTTCAGATCTTTTGAGTAGGAACAAGATAAACAGATAAATATACCCAAATACCACATTAATGAGGACAATGAAAAGCTAGAAAACTGATACCGACTCCCTATTAAGAACGTTTATAAAGTCAAAACACAAAACATCGGTAATGAAAGGCAAGTTATATATCGTCCAAGGGACACTCAACGATTTGTTGTATCCCATCTTAATTCGAGATCGTCAAATTCCACGGACGCCTTCATTTAATCATTGCTGAGACGGAATGTTTGTTCGACCAGTGTTCAAAAGCATTTTCAGTCTCCATAACTGCATATTGTTGGTGAGACATGTCCTAGAACTTTTGGCGCGGTGCAAAGATTGGTGGGTTGACATACGGGATATACAGTGTTGCTCATGTGGCTCAAAATTCCTCAGACGAGATCATCTGTTACGAAGAACCATCAAAAAGGCTCAGGATGAGAGATCGCCTAGAGGGTACCATGAACAAGTCGACAGAAAACTCAGTTATGGTTTCACGTATTTATTGCCAGTTTCTCAACAATGCACCCACCACCGACACTCAATGTATTCCCAGACGGTTTCCACCTCTCCTGTGAAAATTACCTTGGGACTTTTATTGATCCGTTCAAGTCAGTTATTGCGCCTTTTTGAACTTAAGTAGATTCCATTTAACCGGTTAGAAAGGGAAGACAGATGCATGAATCTTTTCATTTCCGATGACAGTATCATCAACAGAGTTAGTAAATTCCACCTTGCCATTATTTAGCCTGTGCACCTATGACCTCGATTAGGGCTAGGGTATGCTGGGTCATCAGACTGTATATATTCCATCAGAGTTTTGAAGTTTCGCATTGGTTCTTGAAGACAAAGCACGGGAACGCCAGGTAATCGAAGCTGTAGAGCGATGGATAGATTTTTGAAACAATTGTATGGTATGCCTGAACCGGTTGGGGTGACTTGATCGCATTTTTGTGTTCCGAGTGCTTCATTAGTCTGTTTTTGAGGCTTGGTCCATACGTGACTCGAGGTGAGAACCGCGTTTTCCGTGTCGACTCTTGTTGTTTGAAAGATTGACGTCCATTGACCCGCATCGTCAGCAACCCACACCTATCGTCATGGATACCCCCTTAGTGAATGGGGTCACTCTATCCAATTTCTCACCCACAAATTTCCTCTTATTCTTTTTGTTTTATGCTGCGCACACCGGTGACCAGCTCCACTAGAGAACCATCCAAAATATACGTGTACGTGGACAGGATAGAACTAACAAATCAATATGGGCCATTCCTTTCTAGATATCTCATATGGGAGTTATTGGTTCCATTGCAGAAATAGTGACAAGTACATGTAAAGCCGAATTGCAAAACACACGTTTCTGATTGGTCACATACATGTTGCAAGACTCACAGGTGACCTGGTATAGTACACCGTAGGTTCTTGAATCTGCATAACAAAATTTCAAGTGATCGTTAGAAGAGGGTTGCACAAACTGTCATGACCGAATAGGTCCGTGTAGACGCCTCTTTGATGGCTGTACTAAAGTAGCGTATCTTTTAATTTACATCCATCGAATAACATACCCAAAGTATTGGATTAAAAATGTGTTTTTTGGGAATAATAGCCACATGTTGAGAGTCGGTCCTATTCAGACTCTCCTAATCGAGTTCTGTCAATGCGCTACTCATAAGATTGCTGAAAACTCCTGAACAGTCCACGATCGGTTTCGCACTTCTTGGGGCTCACCAGGTAGGCACAGTCCCCGAGTTTTCGTCAACCTTATGTTCTACTTGAAACCGAATCGCACGAAATTAGCAAAATACACTCATTTGCAAACAAATCTGGTTTTGCGGGAGACTCACTTGGAACCTACCTGGATCTCTCGTGGGTAATGTTTCCAGACAACCAAATATGCTGCACTAGGCCGCCTCATGTTTCAGTCGCTACGATATTCGAGATATCGCGATACATATATATCTGTAGTGCACTACTCATTCAGTTGCCTTGAAACATCAAAACCGCTAGGTTCAACTGGGTTTCAGGTGAGTCTCTCGCAAGACCACATTTGTTTGCAGATGGGTGTATTTCGCTGAGTTCTATCAGATTT
Source organism: Opisthorchis viverrini (assembly GCF_000715545.1). Taxonomy (NCBI): domain Eukaryota; kingdom Metazoa; phylum Platyhelminthes; class Trematoda; order Opisthorchiida; family Opisthorchiidae; genus Opisthorchis; species Opisthorchis viverrini. The sequence continues at coordinate 593,491 of NW_008751796.1, forward strand.
TGTAAGTAGTGGGGACAATGTGAATTTTCGATCTCTTGATTGCTTGGAGGCTAACAGTTCACACTGGGCTGGAAAGCCGACAAAGTTTGTGCCGCCTTAGGTACAAATACATGCGGAGGTTTCTTGTGAAAAAATCCCTTCTTGTGCACAATCTGCACCCGTAAGTGTAAAAATAACGCACCTTGCACATTCAACTGCGGCACCGTTGATGGCACACAAAAAAAACAAGATTCGATGCTTGACGCGGTCGAGGTATCTGACAGGTGGAATTCAATCATTACTTTAGATAGCAGTGGCAAGTTTGGGTTTCGACAATCCCGATAAGTCGGTAGCATAATTTATTCACAAACTTTGTATTATTTCTCCAGTACCAATATTGAACTTGTTCCAACAAGATACATTCTACCCGATTGTCACTCAGTTATGGAAGGAAAAAACCATTCATATTTGTTGATCATTCCAAAAATGCATATACCATTAGAATATTACACAGTTGTTGGATGATATGCGGAAGCGAGTTTGGTAAATCCCCCTCCCCAAGACCGGGCGTCCCTTCCAAGACTTCCACAAACCTGCCTAGGAAGATCAACCTTGGACGTGACGCATATCTTTTAAGGACGCCTTTTTGTGTTACCACTATACTCTGCCTATCGCACAATCCTCGTGCCGACTGACCTTAATTTTCGCCGTTTTTGTCAGCCATAGTTACCAAACTAAGCAACTAACCACGTTCAACTGTCGCATCGTCAAACACATTTTTTAACCATGACCTAAGAAACATGATAAACGAGAGATTCAGCTGGGGTCCAGATGAATCTCTCGCAAAACCAAGTAAGTTGGAAACTGAGTGTATTTCGCCAATTTCGTGCAATTTGGTTTGAAGTAGAGCATAAGGTTGACGGGAACTCGTGGACTGTTGGGGAGTTTTCAGCAACCTTATGAGTAATGCATCACGAATGACTACTCAAGGACTACTCAAGCCGAAATACTTTATTCCAGCTCATGAATTAAAAGATACGTTAAGGAAAGGACCGAAGGACAAGACTGGGGAAGGCGCAAGGAACAATGATACGTTCCGAATCAACTACACGGACTGCAATGTCGGATGGACTGGACGGCTGAAGAAACATAAAGAAGCCATCAAAAGATACCACTGTCCATTATCACCTCATTGAAGATTGTGCAGTTTGAGCTAGAAAGCATAAAGCTGCGGAAGTGCAAGACACAAGAGGAAGTACCGAGAAGCCTGGCACACTGAAATCATTCAATCAATCGGCGTTGAACTGATAGTCAATGGCAAGAGTGAATGACCAACGGGCCAAGAAACAAGAGTCAGTGTGGAAACAAGATCACGTCGAGGCGACCAAAATGGTTAAGTTTCAAAGCTAACCGGATATCTACAAATCAGAAGACAGGCCAATCCGCATGTTCCCCAAAACGATCAGTGATCGGCGAAGGTCGACTTGGGGGAGTAAGTCTTATATCAAGCCATACACAACTACGCACCTCCAACCTCACCGCACTTTTACTCGCATCGCTTGATGACGTCACCTTAACTGGAGTGAAACGTCTTCAATCAAAGCGCTAAACCCAGCAAGCTGACAGACAGCCATCAATAATCTCACCCTATCGATGAACGAAGGCCAACTTCATGCTAGAACCATCAATCAAATCACCCTGTGATTAGCGAATATACACTCATTTGTAAACCAACTTGGTTTTTCGAGAGACTCACCTGGAACCCAGCTGAATCTCTTGGTTATGATGTATCCAGGCAACTGAATGAGTAGTGCATTACAAATATATATGTATTGCGATATCTCGAATATCGTAGCGACTAAAACGTGAGGTGGCCTGGTGCAGCACACTTAGCTGCCTGGAAACATCACAAACGAGAAATTCTGCTGGGTTCCGGGTGAGTCTCTGACAAAACCAAATTAGTTTGCAAATGGGTTCATATTCGCTAATTTCGTGCAATTTGGTTCCAAGTAGAACATAAGGTTGATGGAAGCTAGGGACTGGGCCTGCCTGATGAGCCCCAAGAAGGGCAAAACTGGTGTGAGCTGCCGAGGAGTGTTCAGCAACTTTATGAGTAGTGCATCACAAAAGATACACTCTGTGATTATTTCACAGGGTGGTTAAATAAATTTTCTCCACAAACCCTGAGTTATCCTAGTGACTGGGTTAAAATTGGTGGCACTTGGTTGAACTGCGACCGGAGTACCAGAGCCAGCGTGTTACTGGAGCAAAGCATGAGGGATTTAGTGAATCGCAGAAATGTCTCCCTAAGTGCTTCGTTTGCGTCCTCGCACATGGTAAATGATGTAATCTCGTGTGTTACATGGGTGAAATGAGCAGTGATACTGCATCGCTACCGAACCATCGCTTCACAGGTAGCGTAGCTAGCGAAATTCGTTACAACCTCAGCCAGGTCTCTTCGTCATATCGATGACTGGCAGCATGGTGCATATATTTGGAAGAAGAAAGCAATTTCCTGATTGCTGTGCAATCACCCCGCCAGAAGGTGAACCCCACCAGACGGCTAGATGAGTGCACGATGGATTCATCACTCTGATGGCAGTTTGCGTTTAGTCTAGAAAAATCTGAAAGCTTCCGGCTTTGAAGTTCAGAAAAGTAAATCACTGTTTACGTTACTGTTTCTTTTTCTGAAGCAGTCTGAATTGTGACCGCAGGCATCCTCGTGTTTGTAAATGTTTGAAGACTTTAGAAAATAAATTGTACGATTTAAAATTGCACATCGTAACATGCTTTTCGGCCTAAAAGGTGTACCATGGAAACTACGGTGAAGCCACACAATACATAAAAGTACTTATCATCTTCACTCTTCACGGGTTTAACCTGATTGCACGTGGGATCAAGTAGCAATCTGGCAATCATTTACGGTACTTCCGAACACGATGATCATCCAGAGTTTGATCACCTGAAGATGCATTCCACTTTTTTGTTGGTCCGTTTTGGTAGTGGGGCATCAGGAAGGTCAACTTCATGAAAGCAACCTCAGAACGCCCGGAACCTACTGCTCCACCAAAAACTCAACAGGAAAGCCGGCAAGCATCCAGGCCAGTCAATCATTCAATCAATTCAGCAAGGGCTGATGAGTGTTCTTGCACGCCACAGAAGCACGACTGAATGTGATCAGCCTTCAGGCATGCCATAGAGGTACGATCATTAACGCCTATCTTACAGCCTGGATCAATGTCAGAAAGTTCCCTTTTGAATAGCGTGGGGCCGTTGTAACTTTTGCTCTCGCACTCGCACGCGCTCAAGCTCTCGCACTCGTTTGTTCGGAATATCGCGGCCGTGTTTCCTTCTGTGAGTTTTCTTTCTCCGGCACTGGAGTGGGTCAGCAGCAGAACAGGCAGGCCGGCGAACCAGCAGATATAACATGGGGCATTTCCGTTCATTTCAATTATATGCCCATCCTCTTTCGACCTCACGATAAACCATCATAACCTGGTTGTTTTCATCACTATTCAAGAGTAGTTACAAATGGTTGCGAAATTCATTGAACTGACATCTATAGCACACGGGTTTGAACAGTTCTCCTCAATTTCTGGGGCGATTGTTCGCGTAAGTCCACACGGAACGTGGAAGAGTAGGACACGGATTCCCCTCTTATTAGAGGCCACCAGCATTGCATATCCTTGGTCATGTTGGGTACTCCTCAATTACAGAGGCGATTGTTCTCGTAAGTCCACACGGAACGTAAAAGAGTAGACACGAATTCCCCTCTTATTAGAGGTCACCAGCATTGCATATCCCTGGTCATATTGGGTTTTTTTTTTACAAATTCTGGAAATAAAACATATGAGCATACCATGATTTCACCAGCATTCCATCAACACACGAAGAACGCATCGCAAATATCAAGTTTCGGTCCAGAGCCTCCACCTTTGTTAGAGACTTGCTCCAGCAAGGCGTAGGAAATCGTGGGATGCTTCGAAAGAGACCAATTTGGATGTCATTCCAAGAGTACATATTTCGAGCGACTTACTCATTGATACAGACGTGATTTCGCGAGTACTCAGTAGATGTATTGGCACGCCAACTTCAGCCGAAGGTGTACATACGTAGTCTCATTGTGTAGTGACAGTTCTGATCACCTTAGGGTAGGTCATCTTGTACGTGATGTGGAAGCGATTCGATGCACACGTCTCCCTGCAACGGACTGGCGTCGGAGGTCGACCATATATTTTTTTGTCCCGACGGACTCCGAAAGTTTGGCCTGAGACGTTTCGTGTCTCGGCGAATGCCCTCAGTGAATAAATATATGCTATATCGACTGAAGTTAACCAGTCTTGAGAAAATAGGAATAGGATTGTTCATTGGAATGCAGAAAGGTTGACGTTCCGGTCCAAAAATAACCTGTAAATGAGGCAAAGCCTTGAAAAATTCACACTTTGCCTCAAGCACATCAGTTTCCGTCATTTTCAAAATCAATTATTCTTTGTGCAGCGGTGACCCTGGGCGGCCTGCCTGACGGTTATTCACACGTTTTTGGTTCAATTTTCTAAACAGTTCGCTCTTGTTGACATTTACCCAACTAGATTGCAGCTTTTGTTCCAGTAGTGTGGAACGCAGAATTGAACGGTCCAAAGGACACTTTAGCGGAGTATAAACAAAACCAACTTCGAAGTGAAAGCGCTCTCTCGTTGCGTAATTTTGTGACTTAGTCGAAGAGAAGGACTTTCACCTATAACGAATTCTGAAAGTCGTTTGAAGGTGGAAATTGTTGCATCACCTTGACTTCAACTCTTGACGGCGTTCCACCTGAGGGTTTAAATTCTAGAAGTTTGAGTGGCGAATTCAGTTATGATTTTTTCTTGAAGCCTAAAAAATCTTTTGATATGACCCTTGAACCTTATCGTAAATATCTGACAATTTAACGTCGTTAGGCAAACCATTGAGTCGATTTCGACCCCGTTCACCGCCTAGGGTTGGTTACAATTGGTAAATATTTTTCATTATAAGCACTATCGTAAAATCCAGAGGGTGCATCACTGAAGGCCAGCAAGTTCAATTTCTCGACTGATTTCATCGTCTGCTCAATTAATTTGGTTGTTACGAAAACCGGTTTCCCAAAAAACCGTTTGATTGTCGAGTCAATGCCAAATTTGTTTTGCAAAAGTCTGAATTTTCAACTTTCGCGCTTTTTCCGCCATGTCACACATTATTCAAACAGACCACACCAGCTGCACTTTTTTGTGCTAATGAATTTATGGTTCCTCAAGATGGCCCCCATATATTAATATATATGTACATTCTAGACGATGCTGTGCTTTAATCCACCTTTGGTTGAAACAGAAATGGTCTTTTCGGAAGTTCCGGTCTTCTTCTCTTTGAGCTGGCGTCATAACTGCGAATTCGTGCGATCATTTTCAGTTTGCCTATAGTCGTTGTTCGTGCCGTACACTGGTCCCCAGCTATGCCCGAGTCGCTCGACTTGGTTTGCGATCACTTTCTGGTTCCAATTCAACTTGGCGGTCGAATGAGTTCGTTGTGCAATACCATGCTTCTAGCAATCCGGTCGCAACTTCGGTACCTCTGTGCACTGGAACCATTACTTCTTCCATATTGGAATAGCGGCCTTTCAGAAGTCTATCTATAGAATTTAGAAAAGCAGATCCTGTGTCCGGTGGTCCAGACAGATAATCTTCCGGTTTGGTCATCCACTGCATTTCATCTGGTATATGATTTTGTGTTTAGGTTCCGAAATCAGTATTTTGAGACCTTATTAACTGCTACATGGTTGCACACGAGGCGGTGTGCAGTTATCAGCAAAATGGCCTGGGTCTAAAAGTACAAAATCCAAGTAAAGTTAGATCCAATTAACCACCCTACCCCCATCCCCATCCCCAAACCAATTGTCCCAGCACCCTTGGAAAACACAGGTGAACGAAATTTGTGAACCCGACCCCAAGAGGAAATTTCCATTAGGGTGCCCTGGCTGAAGAATCAAGGACGAAAAAATCCGGGTTCATCATAAAGACGAATCCCCCCTAACCAATTCATCGTAAATCTTAGTCATCCCGACTAATCAACAAACAGGGACAACAGACTGAACACCCAGCATTGACCACGTCACTAGTCATAAGGAATCTCACGGATTGGTTCCCTGACTGCCTTAAAACCCAACCAACCTACTTACTTACTCACTTAGCCTGACGAAGCTTTTATCAAAAGCGAAACGTTGCCCAGCAATAAATCCACCGATTGTTTACCAAACCCCTCTGAAACGATGACTTCCCAATCGGTCTCAAACATTTTCCAAATGGTTGCAGTATTCTTCTTGTTAGAATATCGCAAACATCATCGAGCACCAGACTAACGGATCAGATGACAGACAGAACAAGCCAAGCCAAAACACGGTACAGCTATCCCCTCTCCACTGGAAATCATCTGCAGTGGGTATCTCGAAACTGGAAGCTCCCGGCTAGAAATTGAGACCATCAACTGTGCGGCCACGCACAGCTTGTCAGCAGTGTGATTAACTTAACAGGGTATAGCCCCATCCTTCAGCCACGGGATCCACATCAGGTGTTGACGATTGTTCACTGGCTGTTCGCGCAAGAACGTCTAAGATATAAGTTTCACTCATCGGTCGGATTATGTTCATCCCCCCTCAATCCATTAGCAGCTCAGAGTTGGAATGAAATTTACCTAATGAATGAAGCTTCAATGTGAGAAGTTAGTTGGTCGAAGAGCTGCTCGAAATGTGTGACCACGTGATGTGAATTCCGTGACTGAAGGATGAGCGGAGCTATATCCTGTCTGAGTGCGAGTCAGTCACACTACTGATCAGCCGTTCTCAGCCAAAAGGTTAGGTGTTCAGACGTGTTGCTGAGAGGTCGCGGGTTCGAGACTCCACGGAGTTTCGTAAGATGCGCACTGCTGATGATTCCCAATAAGGATGAGACAGGTGTACAGTACTTTCTGATTTTTCAGTATAGATTAGTTTCAATGACACGACAAAATCTTCACCAAACAAGAAGGATACTTTTCATGAAGGAAACTACTCACAAGGTTGCTGAAAACGCTTCGACAGCCCACGACCGGCTTCGCCCTTTTCGGGGCTCATCAGGTAGGCGCAGTCCTCGAGTTCCCATCAACCTTATGTTCTACTTGAACCCACATTTTACTGCGATATCTCGAATATCGTACCAACTGAAGCTTGAGGCGGCCTGTGCGCAGCACATTCAGTTGTAGAACATCATAAACGAGAGATTCAGTTGGGTCTCTCGTGAAAACCAAATGGATTTGCAAATGATTGTATTTCTCGATAAGAAGGATACTTATGCAAAATTCCCTCTTTCACCGACCGACAACCGTCCGACTAACTTGCTGTTTGCACAGTAGCCTGGCCCTCCCATTGATTCTCGTTTACAACTGTCACATAAGATGAACTGGACAGCGGCTGTTACAATAAACGTTTATAATTGATTTGATTGACTGGAAAAATTGTGAATAGATCAACGTAACTGAGATATTTCCATTTCTCACAGAACTGGAATGCCAAAAACACCATACATCAGAACCAATGGTTATTGCTCCGGCAGTCTGAACTCACCGCACTTGATGCTGCAAAAGTGAACAGAACTTTGGACATCAAGACTAGAGTAAAATTTGGAAGGATGTGTCAACATCGGTGGAGCCCGAATCCCATGTTCACTGGATTAGCTGACTGTGGATGAAATGATGATTCTTAACTAGAATTAGCGACAGTATCCTGCGATGCCGCATAAGTCCACCTGACCCTCACTCGTAACTGACACTGTTTCTCTCAGCCATCCCCGGCTTTTTTTCGAGACGCACATGGAAAAAAATGTCTGACAAGCCGACAAAAGTGCACTTGACATCTTTGGACCAACTGCCAGCCAACTGTCCGCTCAATATCCACTCTATTGCCATAGTTACAAAGAGTATTTATTAGTCGCAAGGCAACCCGTGAAAACAAATGTGAGTTTCGGTTCGTGTTCCTTTTGTATCGAGTTGACATTTCCCGTAGACAGCACCGGCCGGTGAATGAATGACAAATCCTGGTGGATATTTTGTGGGAATCTGTTAGTAATCCCTACTCCGTCTAAGAAAGCCGGATTGAGAAGATGAGTCGTCTTAATTTTATCTACATTTTTCCCTACGAATTTCTCGTGACAGAGTGGAAGTTCAGCGATCATGTGATAATATGTAGAAACATACGGACACCCCCTACTAGATGAATGGAGTGTGACACGAGCTGTATGGGATTTTCTCACCGGAAGGGTACAGTAACTGCTTACAGGAAAATGCAGTTTCGAAACAACAGTATTCTCTTACTCCGGATGATGGAGCAGGGTAGACAGGAACAAACTGTAGTTGTAATGGGTGTTTTTTTTCAATTGAGCGTGCCGCCTCAAGGCTGGTATTCGGATGTCACAGGGTGCTTAAAGCTCATCAAAAGCTCACGACCAGTTTCTTTCCTCCTGTGAGTTTATATACATATACATATATATAAGTACAT
>NW_008751796.1:602025-604534 GCF_000715545.1 Opisthorchis viverrini
ATAAGTACATGTACATATATATATATATATACATATATATATATACTTGGTAGATGTCTGACAAGCAGTCTTCTGGACCTCTAGTTTGATGACTGCAACAAGGATACTAATCTATGCCCTGCATTTTATATTACTGTTGTGGAATTTGGCCAAACTCCGTTGCCTTTTGGTCTGGTATTTCGGCCGAAGGCGTTGGATGGGCACTCTGATCTTGCCCTTGTGAGGGTCTGGGCGACCTGGCAGTATCTAGATCCCATGTGCACACAAACAAATGTACCTTCACGCCAAAGTGGCTGTTGAGGGTCGATATCAAAAAGTAGAATGTAGAAAAGGAAAGTGAGCAACTGTGAAAACCTCCATCTTGCTTGGTTTTTCCCTCCTAACGCCTCTTCCGCACCATCCGTCTAAAGTTTGTCAGAAACAACCCTGAAAACCTGGTGAGGGGAAGAAGGCCTCTTCGGCAGAGTTACTCATTAGAAAATCGCAACTGAACAGTTGCAGACTACTGGACAGTGGAGCATCTTGTTTACAAAAATGAACACATCTTCGTGAACTTTCCTGGATATTCGTTGACTGTTACTCAATTGCAAGCAAGTGTTACAGAACGGCTTCACAAATTCCGTTTTCAAGGGACGAAAAGCGGAAAACATACTACTCGCATGACCCCATCAGTAGTATGACTGCTACACTGGTGTGCGGTGTTTTTGCACGTGTATGTTCGAACCAGTGGATTTGAGAGAGTTTGCTGCCGATCCTTAATACTAGATGCCTCTCTCCAAACCGTAACATATTCGTTTAGATGAGCCGTTAGGGTCAACGGTATAATAGAAACCTTTGCTACCGCTGCAAACAGGACACCGAATGCCATCTGTTAGAGAGCTAATCAAGAAACAAGTAGGACATTTGATATTAACAACCAGTATCTGAGTCGCTTGGTAGAATAATTTGAAGAGAAGTCTGAGGTAGTCATCGGCTTCCATACTCACTTTTTCACTTCATCCGCGCCAATCTATCGTCCAGCTGAATTAAAGCAGAACCATATAGGAGTGAAGCTGAGTGATGGAAAGAATAGTGTTCTATGCAGAGAACGTTTACAGAAGCATCTATTTTATTCAGCATATTTTTCCTTTGAATGACGTTCTACTCTCCGATGTCCTGGGACGACAAACTACGAAGCAGAGGCACTGTCCCTTCTTCGACGTTAACCTAAGCCAGCTGTCGATGTGGACCATCGACACAAGGGGAGTTTCTTGGCTGTCCCCGCGCTGAAGTATTTGTACACCTTTCTATCTTGAAACGATATTGGGCTGCAGAACCAAATAAGCTTGTATCAACGCTGTCTGAACTGAAATATTTTTACAAAAGCTGCAATTAAGCCCAACATCAAGAAGTGGGTAGCGCTGCGGGCACGATTCGTAAATAAACCATGAAACTCCATTGGCAACATTCTTAATACGCAATATCTATGCTGTTGGGCGAGATGGCTCAAGTGGTTGGAGCACGAATTTACTGACCGAAAGGTCCGTGGTTCGAACCCGACCTCTACCTTCCGACTTCCCCTGTCTAGGCATGAGCAGCTTGGCAGTACCTCAGCCCTCGTGCTTGCTTCTGGTATAGCACCGAAAGGGTGCTACAGCTGAACGATATCTATGCTGGCAATATCTATCTGGTGTTCCCTGGAAGTGGAAGAGCTTCCACCGGAAAGTAAGCCGTAGTTTTCAGTGGGAGAATGGAGTTTTTTAGTTTTCGGAAGGTTCATACCTCATTTGATGCTTACAGCTAAAGTATTTGAATGTGTAGCCTTTGCGGCAAATCGCGATATACCACGATTATCTACCAACTGTCTTTCGGAGATCCTAACTATGATACAGGGTCGAACCATATTCCGATTTCAGACGCTTCTTACTAGCTGTGTTCAAAGTGGACTCACGAACCCACTGTTCCGCGATTGCCATATCTGACTGTGCTGAAAATCGATTTGATGCTCTGAATCCAGTACACCACAGTCTTGAGTCTGAGATTCCTTTTGAACTGGTAGATTTTCAGTCCCCCAAGAACACTTGGAGCACTGGAGACCTTGAACGAGAATTGCGAATAACAGCGAGTGACTAGAATTCTTCAAGTTTCTAGATTACACCATAAGTTGCGCCAAATACTTGGCCGGTTTGGATTAATTCAGCATTGTGGAACTGGTAATGGGCTGATAAGGTTTACTGTTTCTCCTTCAGCCACCGTTTCCTGCACTCTTATCAACAACCCAAAAAATCTCCTACTGATATAGTGTTCAAATGATAGTCAACAAGTCTCCCAGATGAGCTGTATTCTAGTGCGCACACGATAGACACTATCAATGATGTGTTTGAAATTGTATAAAGGTATTCTGGAAACGCAAGATGCACGCATCACAGGTTTAAACGACCCAGGATTATTACGGTTTTGAGTTTTTGCGGAATAGGCATTTCGTTCATAGTCACACCACTCTCGTTTGAACGGTCGTCCCCTGTTCTGG